>NC_086014.1:15623248-15636031 GCF_030014385.1 Trichomycterus rosablanca | reverse complement strand
ATAGTTAGACAGACACATGGATTGATGGATGCTTTACTGATCCCCAAGGAAATTAAAGTCCCTGTAGCACAATACAACACACATCATTGACATTACAAACCAGCAAAAAGGACATGTTTGAGTTTCAACCAATGGGAGTCCAAACATTTGCATACGGCCAATAGGAGAGCAAACATTTGCATACTGCTACCTCCAGCCAATAGGAGAGCAAAGATTAGCATACAGCTCATTTGGATGCCACTAATTTGAACCCTAACCCTAACCCTAACCTCAACCACAATCCAAATCATAACTTGAAAATGTAATCCTAACCTTATCATAAGGGGCGTTGTTTTTCTTTGGTTTTTCTTGAGGGGGATACTCTCCCCGTGAGCAAATAGTTTATAAGAACAATAGTAAATTAGAACAAATACCTACCTTTTATCAATACTTACCATGAGATGGAGATGGGGTTAGAGTTACAATAAACATTAGATTTCGGTGGTAACCTGTAGAAATAGAAAGAAATACATAAATTAATAAATAATTAAAACATACAACTATTAAAATAGTTTATAACAATAAGAATAAATTAAAACAAATACTTACCTTTAAAACAAATACTTACCTTTTATTAACACGTATCATTGGATGGATGAGGGTGGACTCACAATGCACATACAAATGGAAAGAGGACAAATACAACATATACTTTCTTCCTTAATTAGGAGGAAAAGACAAAAATTCCTAAACGGTAATATCCGAAGAAAAGAAGAATACTTACCTGTTAAGAGGGACCAGTTTTATTAAGAGATTCCTTCTAATCAGTGAGCCAGTGCCCATGAAAAGTAAAAGACTGAATATAAATCCAATATTTCCCTAACCTAACCCTAACCCTAACCCCCAAACAAAAGCCTAACCCCAAGCTAACCCAAACTGGCATCTGCTGTTTAGGTTTGGAACTGCATCTAACCCCAAGCTAACCCCAGACTTACTCAAAACTGGCATCTGCTGTTTAGGTTTGGAACTGCATCTAACCCCAAGCTAGCCCCAAGCTAACCCCAGACTTACTCCAAACTGGCATCTGCTGGTTAGGTTATGAACTGCATCTAACCCCACATAAAAATAAGAAACCCAAATGAAAGGGCACATTTTCTGCATAATTACAAAAATAAAAGCCATTTTTCCTTCACTAAAGACTCAGACTCAGACTCAGCTTTATTGTCATTCAAAACCATGTACATGATTAGAACGAAATGCAGTTACTCAGGTCTCGGTGTCGTGCCTCTTCTCCTCCGTGCTTCCTGAAGCCGCTGGGGGTCGGGTGGCCTCAGGCGAAGCACTTCTTGGTTTCGGTGGTTGCCGGTGAACCCCGAGCGCTCCTCAGCGGGTGTGTGTCGGTTCTGTTGTCTGCATAATGGAGCTTTATTGTACAGCCTAACGGAAGCACTTCATGACCTATTCTTTCTCTCGTGTTTGAGTTCCAGGCAGCGGTCGAAGCAGACGAGGCGAACCGCTGGGGGTCTGGGTGTGACCGAACAGGTGATTAAAACCTGAACTGAATGTGTTTCCATCTTCTGATGAATTCGATCTGTGATCTGAGAACCCACTCATCTCTCTACAGCACCCTACACTACGCTCGTAAGGCTAATAAATCGTCTGCCTTATGAGCTCCACGTGTTACCACAATCCTCTCTACTGAGCAGCTGATCGGGTAGGTAGTGGGAGCCGGGCGGGTCACCGGGTTCAGGACAGACGCCGTTCTCTCTCTCACAGTGAAACACACAGGATGCTTTGATGTGCTGCACACAGTTTATTTGACGATATGGTATACAAGTAAGAAATAAGTTTCAACTTCTTTATAGTCCTTTTCTTTTCTCTGTATAGGATTTAGAACTCGCATGATTTACATGAGGAGGAACAGTGAAGCCTCGCTTCACCTCTGTGTGACAGGAACTGGGAGAACTGGGAGAGCAGTAACCAAACTCTCAGCTTAAAACAAAAGAACAAACCCAAATATATTACCGACGCCCGTTTTCTACCCCCTCGTGACGCTGAGACCCGGGTTCGTACGTCCTCTACTGTGGCTGGTACTGTGTGTGTGTGTGTGTGTGTGTGTGTGTGTGTGCCCCGTTACACCCGTATGAAACATAAAAAACAGGGATATGATCAAAGCCGAGAAAAGCCACGCCCACATTTCCCGGACCGCGACATCAGACGGTCTATAAACGCAAATATAAAGTTACACCGGGTACAAAATCATACAAATTATAAGAATAATATTATGAACTTTTGTACATTTGTTTTATACAGAATAAAGAGCAGACGTGAAACCATTACACCCCCCCCCCAAATAATACAAAATAAAACAGACCCTGAAAACAGATACACCGATAAAAATGCAAAGAAAAGCAGGACCACGCGGGTCAGAACCAAAAATATATTCTTTACGTTTTCTTTAAACAGCAAATCGTTCCGTAACTGAGAAGAGAAAATAGTTTCGGTCTCTGATAAAAAACCCAAACGTGAACATGACCGTTCCTCCGTTATACTTTACACCGTCTCTTTCGCCTTCCTGCCACTTTTTGCATGTTCTACGGTACAAAAATTCCTTCGGAGGGAAACAGGGGGCGCTCTGGAACTCTGAGAGCTTTGGGGGATGGGGGGGGGGCTGCTACAACCTCTCGACGAATTTCTCCAGCGTGTCTCCCGTGGTGTCTCCCACCAAGCCCATGTCGGCGGGCGGGCCGGGTGCGTCAAGCCGCGACGGCGTGGCGTTCTGGTCCGGCGTCCCCGGGCCGTGATGGGGCGAGGGCTGGGGTCGGACCTGCGGCGAGGGGCCGGAGTGCTGCGGTCGGGGCGACCGCACGGGGGCCGGGGAGCGGACTCGGGTCGGCGGGAGACCTCGGGGGCTCGTGGGGTCGGGCGGGGCCGTCTGCTGGAGCGCGCGCCGGTGCGGCGGGTTCTGCGCGCCGTCCATCGGCAGGCCGGGCTGCCCGAGTTGCGCCGTGACGGGGAGCTGGTTCAGGGCGCCCATCTGCTGCTGCATGCGGAGCTGCTGCGTGTAAGTGGGAGCGGCGGCCTGCGTTTGTCGGAACTGCGGGTGAGTTTGAGGCATCGTGCCCTGCTGCTGCTGCTGCTGCTGCTGTCGGCGCAGGAGCTGGCGGCGGTACAACTCGGCCTGGTTTATTTGCTGAGCCTGCGCCGGCCGGAGAGTCGCCGTGCCTTGTGCGTTCGCCTGCTGGGGTCGCTGGGTCGGAACGACAGGACTTTGGAGTCCCTGCGTGGCCGCCACGGTTTGCGCGGTGGGCTGCACGCCTTGCTGCGGCTGCTGGTTGGCCTGGTACCTGGCGGTTCTTTGCTTGATGAAAGCCGCCATGAGCTGCGGGTTGGACTTGAGGATGTTCAGTACTTGCTGCTGCTGCTGCGGCGAGCTGGGCGACTTGAGCGTGCGCAGCAGGTCCTGCAGGGCGCCGGGGGCGACGGCCGGGGGCCTCCGAGGGGTCTGGGGTAACCGCTGGCCCTGCGTCGGCACCGTGGAGAGCTGCTGCGGCAGGGATGGCTGCTGCTGCGGCAGGGATGGCTGCCGCCGCGTGGGCACCGCGGGCCGCTGAGCCTGCTGCGCCCCCGGCGCCACCCACTGGTTCGGCACGACTCGAGGCCCCCCTGGTCCGACCGCCTGCGGCGGGGGTCGCGTGGGGCCCGGCGTGCGCTGCGGCTGCTGGTCGGCGGACAGGCCGTTCGGAGCCACGCGGTAAGTTCGGTTCTGCTGGGCCTGCGCGACCATCTCGATCTGGCGCGCCGCTTCCACGGCGGCGGGGGGCGGGTGCTGCGGCTGAGGAGCTTGCTGCTGCGGTGGATTCTGATGCGCTTGTTGC
Source organism: Trichomycterus rosablanca (assembly GCF_030014385.1). Taxonomy (NCBI): domain Eukaryota; kingdom Metazoa; phylum Chordata; class Actinopteri; order Siluriformes; family Trichomycteridae; genus Trichomycterus; species Trichomycterus rosablanca. The sequence goes on along the minus strand of NC_086014.1, from coordinate 15,632,174 downwards.
AGCCGAGGGAGGGGCGAGGGGTTCCGGTGCAGGGGCGAGGCTCGGGTGCCCGGCTTGCCCCGTGACGGCTGCCGGACGTCGTCGCAGGGCGTGCCCGGATACGCCGGGGAGGCGGCGGGAGCGGCGGGGGTGACGGCGGGCTGGGCGTGAGGCTGCCGCGGCTGCTGGGTCGGGGGCGGAGGGGAGGGCAGGCTCTGCGGCCCGGCCCGGCCCTGCATGGTGGCCATCCGTCGGCGCATCATCTGCACCTGCGTGAGGCGGTGCTGCAGCTGCTGCTGCCGCAGTTTGTGCTTGATGTTGGGGCAGAAGGGCACGGGGCACTTGTTCTCCTGGCAGTGCTTGGCGTGGTAGCAGCACAGGGCGATGAGCTGCTTGCAGACGGGGCAGCCGCCGTTGGTCTTGCGCTTGCAGCCCTTGGTGTGCTGCACCACGCGCTTCATCTTCTGGCACGACGGCAGCGAGCAGTTGGCGTCGCGGCACTGGCAGGCGTGCGCCAGCGACTGGATGCAGCGCTGGATGCTCAGGCGCCGGCTCTCCTGCGGGCTCTCGGAGGCCTCGCCGCCCTGACCGCCGTTGTCGTCGTCCAGACCCAGACCCCACTTGACCATGCGGTGCTCGTGACCCTTGGTCTTGAAGCAGCCGATGCACAGGTCGAAGTCCTGAGGAGAGAACGAGAGACAGGACAGGAAGGTTTGAGAACGCGGGGAGCCCGGCAGGACGCTAGGTAAGAAACGGGAGCGGTTCTGACCTCGCACACGGTGCAGTGCCAGCGCGTCTCCACGTGGTACTTGCACTCGTTGCAGGTGTAGACGAAGCGGTCCTGGCCCTGGTTGTGCAGCTCCACCAGCATGCACATGGTGCTCCACCTGCAGCGCCGCAGCGAGCTGAACTCCCAGTGCTTGTCCCGCGCCAGCGTCAGGAAGGCGTCCCGCCCGTCCATCAGGTCGCAGGACAGCGGCGGGTCGGGGTCCGACACCGGCGGGAGCGCGTTCGCCGCGGGGCCCGGGTGCAGGTGGACGACGAAGAAGACCTGCGGACGGAAACGCGGAGGGCGTAAGGACACGGGCGCGTACGAGGCGGGGACGGGACGAGAGGCGGGGACGCCGTTACCTCTTTGTGCTTGTCCATGGTGGCGTAGAGTTTCTGGGACAGGTCGTCGGCGACGTCGGGCATCCCGGGTTTCTTCTTGTTGCCCCGACTCACGCTGCTCTTGTTCTTGTTGGCTTTCTTGTTGTTGTTCTTTTTCTTGCCGTTCTTGCTGTCGCCCGGCGCGCCCTGAAAAACAGCGAAGGGAAATCAGATCGGATATGATGCGTTTCCCCTCTCGATTTAGTCGTATCCGATTCCCTGATCCTATTTCACCTCCACTCCTGACCGAGGAGGGTCGTGACTAACACACACCCCCTCTGAAACCTGCGCCGGGTTCATACGGAGATCTGTACGGCGCACGGAGAGTCACGCACCGATCTCCGTCGTCCCCCGTCTCTGTGCAGCACCGTCCATCAGCCAGCAGAGGGCGGAACTGCAGCAGTCATGAGGAATCTGTACACCCTCCCTTCCTCTGACCATTGATCATCGTTTCTCCTCACCTCGGGGGGTTCGCACGTGGCCGTGTTCTCCTCCTTCTTCCTCTCCTCCTCCTCCTGCTCCAGCTCCTTGATGCTCTCCTCCAGCACGTTCGGCCAGAAATCGCCCTCGAAGTACGGCAGCTCGTTGGCGCTGGTCAGCCGGTCCTCCGTCGCCTGCTTGAAGATGTCCTGCGCGCACGCACACACACACGTAATGTTATTTGTATATACACATCAGTAAACTCTGCCCACAAACGGGCGTGGCGAGCTGTACCTTGTAGTCATGGATGATCCTCTCGGCGAAGGCCTTGTCCAGCATCTTGCGGTACCACTCCTGCAGGCGCTTGGGTTTGGGGATCTTCTGATCGGCCGGGTGACAGTGAAAGATGTAGTCGTCGCCCTCGCTGGGGGGACACGCCCAAATATGGGCGGTACCGTACCCTGACTTCTTCACGTACTCCAGGTAGCCGATGAGGATCTCGTGGTACACGGCCGTGCGCAGCAGCCGAGGTCTGAAGAAGTGAATACTGTCCAGGTACGAGACGTAGACCCGCCTGTGGGGGGCACACACACACACACACACATGCTAGCAGCTCAGTGCTTCTCTTGATAAAGACCCAGGGGGGTGTGGGTGGAGCTTTACCTGGTGTTTGGGAAGGGGCAGTCCGAGCCGTACTCCTGCACGTGCATCCCAAAGAAACACACGTCCACGCCGTCCGTCTCCTCGAACGCAAAAAGTGCTTTGGTCTTATAGGGGAAGCTGTCGACCATCTCACCGTTATCTACAAACCTGACAGAGGAGCAGGGGGTCAATCGACCTGCTCAAACGTACCTGCACTCGTTACACACGCCGATCCAAAACCACGCCCGCTAATACTGAGCCGACAGACAGCGGGAATGTGAATAAAAATGACAACGAATGTTAACACCAAATATATATAACACTAATTATATATAACATGAAATATATATAACACTAATTATATATAACATGAAATATATATAACACTAATTATATATAACATGAAATATATATAACACTAATTATATGTAACACTAAATATAAATAATGCTTCATATAAATAACACTAAATACATATATATCACAAAATATATATAACACTAAATGTTTTATGATGTGTTTGATATAAATAACAACATATATAAATGTTTACATCTCTCTACATCTCTCTCTATATATATATACTGTATGTATGTATGTATGTGTGTGTGTGTGTGTGTGTGTGTGTGTGTGTGTGTGTGTGTGTGTGTGTGTGTGTGTAAATAACACTAAATACACCTGTTACAGGTATTTGCTGTTGTGTTTGATGTTTACCTGGCCTTCATGCCCGATTTCACCTCCGCCGTTTTGTCCGAACTGGCCACCACCCGCACGAACACCTCGCCCGCTTCAGGGTGGTTCTGTCTCTTAAGGTACTTGTTCACTCTGTCCTCGATGTACGTGCCTAACCGCGTCACGGGTAACCCTGTTACACACAAACGCCACCCTCACACAGAGTCCACAGGGAGCACCGTACTGCGGGACACTAGCAGCTTCACTCTGTCAAAACCCTTATAAACTGCCACCCCCAAAAACCAGGGGACCATCAGGAGGAACAGAGCGAGTGAATTCACTGCTCAAGCTCCAAACTCTTACTGTAAATGAGCTGCTGCTATGGTTATTACTGGGCCCCTCCTTAATTTTCACAGCCGTAAATCAGGTAGGGCCTTAGTTATGTCCAAGTCATTAGTAGTGTACATACATACACATATTAGACGCTCGGCTCTTGGTGGTGGACGGCTGGCGGACAGTTTAAAGCTAGACATATGAAAGCCGGACTGTCAGAAGCAGACGTGACGTGAAGGTGAGACGTGGACTCACGTTTAGCCGAGAACTTGTTCTCCTTCCTCGTCCTGCCGCTCTTCTTCAAACAGTTATCACAGATGAAGCTGTGAAGGTCGAACCAACATCGATTAGCGTCACCACAGATATGAGGATCATGATAAGTAACGTCTGAATCAGGCCTCTCATTGGTCAATGCTTGGTATCAGTACTCTCTGCGGTGTTCAGCATGAACAGGTGATTATAGAACAGGAGAATTCTGTGTTGATGTTAACCACAACATGACTGACTCTTACTATCAGGATTCATAACTAGAGCCACGAGAACCAAGACCACAAATAAAGACAACATATTCATCAGGATTATTCATGAAAGGATGAATCGGGACTCACCCAGAGTTCCAGATCACCTCGTAATGCAGCACACAAATCTGATGCATCTTCCTCCCACAATCTTTACATTCAACGAACCTGAAAGAGAGAAAATAAATCCAGTCAGGGTTTAATCTTATTTCTAAAATATCTCTTGAGCCGTTTCAGAAATGGTAACGGGCAGCAAATGACCTGCGGGACGGAGTTTGGACGCCCTGCTATAGGCAGTTTAAATGTTCGGTCGGTGTTGTAAACTCCTGAGCTACAAGAGTCAGTATCTTCAGTTCCAAATCATTACAGAACCTTCAGAAAAGGAGAGCTTATAGTACAGAGCGGTACATCATTCCTGTCCCAACTTTTATGGAACGTTTAGCAGCGGGTGAATTTAAGACGAGTGTATAAATCTAAGAACAATGTGCTCAGACTGTTTAGAATTAATTGCAGATTATTTAGGAACTGGGATTGTACCCGGTGTTGTTAAGTGGGCGCAATACATCAAGTTTACCAGCAGGTGGAGCCACCGAACAGACGCTGCAGTACAGTACTGTTTCTATTTATTGTAACGTTATATTAGCTGAGCCGCAGAACTCAGCGGTGCGCAGCCAGCTCAGTGTGGAGTGTTTGTGGGTAGTGTCTCTGTGCCCATATACTTACGGTTCGGGATCTAGTGTGTCGTTCTTCTTCCTCTCAAAGTGTTCTTTAGAAATCATCCTGCAGAGACACAAACACGACCGGATCAGGAACCGAATCAGAACTGAATCAGGAACAGAACCGGATCAGAACTGAATCAGAATCAGAACTGAATCAGAACTGAATCAGAATCAGAACCGAATCAGAACTGACTTACGTCTGGGGTTGTGCCGGATCGTCCCCGAGCGTCACGCTGTCTCCCTGAATCTCGTTGAAGCATTTCTCACAGAAATAATACCTGCACGCAATCAGAACATCAGAGCTCAGCAGATTTAACATCAACACAGCAACACCACTCTGTAACATTCACATCTGCAGGGGGCAGAGTGCAGTCTCATAAAGTTCTTCTACTACTACTACTAAATAAGATGTCCCTGAAGTGTATTAACATCATTTCTGCTGTATACGAGCGTTTGGATTGGTCAGTATCACTCGGGCAGCACCTTGAATGCCAGGCTGAAGGTTCTCACCGGTTCTGGTAGCTGTAGTAGGTACCGTCTCTGGGAATGGTGCAGAGCTGCTTCCCGTAACAGCAGAGCGTCTGAGGCGAGAACTCGTACTGTGACCACAAGAGAGAGCAGAATTTAATCAAAGAGAGAAATAAATTCATTCTACTGTACACGGAATCACGAAAGAGCGCTCGGGCGGTGCAGAGGGCTCGATACGGGGTCCGAATTACAGCTGCGGTACAAGAAAGGGGTGGAGTTTGCACCATGTGTGGGAGGAAAACTCTCCTTTATCTGCTAACCCTAACCCTTGTGTTTATCTGAACTAGCACCGCGCGCGTGTGGGGGCGGGCCATTCCGGTGTACCTTCCTGCCGCAGCAGTGGCCGAGTCCCTGCATGACGGGGTCGATCTCCTGCTCGAACACCTCGGCCAGTTTGGAGCAGTACTTGTAGACGCGCGACGTCTTCCTGTTGTACAGCCAGGCGTTGTTGAACATGAGCCACACGTCGTCCACGTACTGCCACGGCTCCTGGTACTGCCCCGTGTCCAGCTTCCTCTTTATGGTGGACAGGTCGATGGGGTTCTTCACTATGTCGAAGTAGTCCTGCAGAAACAGAACGGACGGAGTTTAATACGGCCGTGCGGACACTGTCCGTGGTGCTTGTACATGGGATGAAAAAAAAGACCTACCGGAATGCCCAGCAGGGTAGGATCCACAGGCTGGCGGAAGGGAAGGGACTCGGGATCCTGCCTGTACAGAGACTCCAGCGTGGGCATCAGCGCCTGCCGCAGCTCCTCCGGTCTGAAGACTAAAACAGAGCACACCGGATAGGCCAGACACGATCACATGACTGGAATCGAGGCTACGCACACGATCAGTGGTCAGTAAAACGGCGATGCTCACTTTTGCGCCGGGACTGTGGCGGAGAGGTCGTGGTCGTGCCCGTCGTCCCGCTCTCCTCCTCGTCTTTCAGCTCCGTCTTCACTCCCGTCTTCTTCTCGTCCGTCTCCATCGGCTCCTGCTCGGTCACCGAGCTCTCGGCCTCCTCCTTCTTGATGAGCAGAGAGTCCTCCACCTGTAGGGGGCAGCGCACCGTCACCGTACGGCCATAACGTGACCGTATTTGTACATCCTGCGAGCTACGTAGCAGACGGGGAGTCATCGGCAGGTACTCACCTCCATCTTGGGCTCTAGTTTCACAGCGCTGGAGTCAAAGTCCCGCTCCTCCTGTTCAGGTTCCGTTTTCAGTTCCGCTTTAGGCTCGACCCCCGCGGGCGGCGTGGGCAGCGTAGGTGCAGGAGCGGGCGCTGGCAGGGCGTGCAGGTCAGCGCTTGCGGTCGACGCCGGGGTGGGGACGCGATTTTCGGCTCTCTGGACGGGAGGAAAGAGGAACAGGAAGAAGAACATGTTCACAGAGTTTCATTACACTTCAAACAACAGAACTAAATGTTAATGGAGCAAAGAAACGTCGGCTCTGTCCTAAACCTGGTGCCCCGCCCTGCTCCCTCCTACCTACCTGATCAGCTCCTCAGTACAGAGGATTCTAATAACACGTGGAGCTCATAATCAGATTATTTAGACGCTCCCTCGTTATTCAGTCAGATCATCGCTCAGAATCGAGGCGCCTCAGGAGGAGCATTTTAAGGGAGCTAAGGATTTAGACACGCCCTCTTCTCTGGAGTGTAGGATGATGGGAAATGCGTCTGTGTAGAGAGAGAGCTAGGTTTACACACAGACCCTAAATCTGAAGGTTTTATAAGACGTCGAGTCCAAACTGATGATGGTAAAGATGAGGTCTGTGATTATTTCAGCAGGACGACGCCAGGCTTCATTCTGTACACGCTATAACACAGAGTGCGTGTGCTTGAGCGACCTGTCTGCAGTCCAGATCGGTCTCCTGTTATGAAGAGGAGAATGAGACGACGGCGAGCACGGACTGTCGAGCAGCTGAAGTATCGTATCAAGCAAGAACGGAGAAAAATTCCACTCACAAACCTGTCCTCAGTTCCTCACACATTAAACAATGGAACTGAATAGGAACGCTGATGGAACACAGGGGGGAACACGGGGGGGAACACGGGGGGAACACGCCCCCATTCTGACTTTTATGGAGTCTGTTACAGGGATCAAATTCTAAACTTGTTTATATTTACAAACTACAAGTTAAATAAAGATTGAGAATGAAACACATCACTAGGGTTGGGCGGTATGACGATATTACCGTATACCGCGGTATTCAAAAATGGTGACGGTATTTTTTAAATGTGAAGCGCCGAATTTCTGCTTCAGGTTTACCTTGAAAACTGAGACTTTAGGACATGCGCGCATCCACAGTGAGGGAGGGGTGGGAGGGGTAGGCGGTTGGAGCTTGCTGATTGGCTGTGGGGTGCTCACACAGAGAGACGAGTGAAGAGCCACACTGGCTAGCATTAGCTGTGAGCTAACAAGCAGAAACTGAATAACGGCTCGTCTTTAAATTTTTCAAAATCAAAATTTTTTATCAGTTCAACCGGAAATGAACACAAGCGCGTGCATGCGCGGACATGTACTTATTTACTAAATATATCTTCAGTGTAAATCGAGCACAAGTGTTGAGAAAAAGGAGCAAACAGTAATAATAACGTTACGCCCAATCCGCTGTTCTGACTCTTGTGTCTGCCATAGATTTTCCTGCCTATGTAAGAACTATTTTTTCCTAAATAAAAGCGCTATAATAAGAAAAAAGAACGTCTCACCTGTCGTGTAATGTAATTATAAAATATATTGTCTGGCCCTTTAAGAAAGTGAAGCGCACTATAGGGCGTAGGGAGCGAGTGTGTAGGGAAGAGATCGGATTTGTACCGTTTCCGTGCTCGTGTTTTGCACTGAGCTTGTGTGACATGTAAAGTAGCGTTCTCGTTAACCACTCAAATGTTTGGACTTTGAATTATTTTAACATTACTTTACATCACCGTCATCGCAGCATGAACATTTACATTCATATTTTTTGTTACGGTATAGAACTTAATTCTGGATTACAGGCAGAACTAATCGTACACGTTCATACACTGTTAAGAAATATCTGTAACTATAAACTAAGCAGTTAACTTTTGAAATATATTGAAGTGTGTAGCCGCTATTATTCTGTTTTGTGTGGGCAGAGAGAGATTACAATGCCAAAATGTTATGTGTTAATGTTTGTGTTAAAGTGTAATTGATACACGTGCATTTATACTTATGTGTATTTATTATAGATCAGACAAGATAAGCAATGTTTGACGTTCAGATTGTTAAATCTTTTTATAATAAAACATTGAAATTACACTCAAGTGTGTACACTGTACAGTTTGTCCGCGACACAACCCCCCTAAGTGTAAGGAGTGAAACACCCATGTGGGCACCAGGAAATGCAGGCGTGGACTCACCGGCGTGACCGGGCGTGGCTGTGCCAGCACGTGCGGCTCCGTCTGGGACTGTGTGTGCGGCGACTTGCTGTGGGCCGGAACGGACGTGGGCGCACCTGCCCGGTCGGTCTGCAGTGCTGGCAGGTTGGCGCCCGTGGTGGTAGTGCCAGTGTTGGGGGGCGGCGTGGCGCGGGGAGGAGCCTGTAAAGGTGCGGGGCAGGTCTGAGGGCCCAAAGGGCCAAGTGCATTTAGAGGAAGGTTCTGCGGCTGCTGTGGAACACGAGGATAAAAACACCACGTTAATCATTATTTATACTATAAGTAGCCATAAATATGTGGACAGATAATTAACTTTAAATTAGAGTGTACAGGTACACAGGTGTGTATCATGTTGTGTATGTACAGTATGTACAGTATGTACAGTATACGCTTCAGTGATCTTAACCTAAATATACACCTGAGATGAATTGGAATGTGGACGGTGAGTCAGGCCTTCTCGTCCACATACTTTTGTGTGGGCGTGGTCACGTGTGGGCGTGTCCTCTCACCTGCGTGCCAGCGGCCGGCGTGTTGTTCTGGCTCACGTTAACATTCATGCCGTTAGTGTTGGCGAGAAACTGCT
>NC_086014.1:15595748-15615748 GCF_030014385.1 Trichomycterus rosablanca | reverse complement strand
TCTGGAGCTGGGTTCACGTCTGTCGAAGGAAGCACGTGCTAGCCTGAAGGTTCCTCGACCTCGACCAGCAGAGGTCACCAGAGTGCACCGGGAAACTGAGCAGATCCGAGTTGGGCAAGAACAGCTCAGCGGTTATAATACTGGACTAGTAATCAGAAGGCTGCCTGTTCAAGCCCCACCATGCCACTGTTGGGCCCCTGAGCAAGGCCCTTAACCCTCAACTGCTCAAGATGATAACATGCTATGGAATAAAGTGCCTGCTTCATTGTACACATGGCACTTCTCACCTTGTTTACGTTGGCCGCCGTCCCCTGCGTCAGAGCGTCCGCCAGCACGCTTCCTGTTCCTCCCGGTGCCGCCGGCGCTACCCGTTGGCCTACAGATGGCGCCCCCTGCATGGTGGCACCCTGGTACTGCGTGTTCACCGCACCCCTGCCGCGCCCGCCAGGCCCCAGCGTCCCGTTCATCACCTGCTGCTGAGCGCCGGTGTTCGGTGCCATCATGGCGTGCTGCTGGGCGTTGTTCAGCATCGCCTGGTTGAAGCCGGCGTTCAGACCCATGGTGCCGTTGCCCGGCGTGCCGGCCCCGCCGCCCACAGGTTTGGGAGTCGGGGAGCCGCGCGAGGGCGAGCCCTGGCCCAGCGGACTCTTCCCCAGAGCACCCAGCTGAGCACCCAGACCTCCCACAGGCACGGCGCTGGACGAGTTCAGACCGGCACCGCTGCCCACCCGGAGGAGCTCGGAGAGCTGCTTGTGCCTGGTGGCGGCATCAGACAGGCCCTGCGCGCCCGCCCCGCTGCCGTTGGTGGGCAGAGACATCAGAGCCAGGTCTCCGTTCGGGATCAGCTCGTCCGGTAGACTGCTCTCCAGATCGTCCCATGATAACGAGCTCAGCTCTAAACGAGAGAGAGAGAGAGAGAGAGAGAGAGAGAGAGAGAGAGAGAGAGCAGTGGTATGAATCTGTGGTCATTCTGATCATAAAGAGCTGCTTTTTTGTTTATGTATCTAGTTAAAGGACGTGATGTGCGTGTGAAGCGTTCTGGTTTCCTCTCTCTGTACTAAACGTGGATCCGCTTCTACAAAACTGCACTGAAAAAGTTCCTGTTAGTGCACACAACACCCCGCCCAAAACACACTAACCCCGCACCCCTCCTACCTCAGTCTCCTCACCGCTCGAACCCTCGAAATATCTCTCCGTGTCTATAATGAGCCGTCTGCGCAGCTGCAGCAGGCGCTCCGCTAACTGCGCTCAACTAGCGCTGACCGCCGGGCTGAGAACAGGTGCGGCACACATCAGAAAATCCAGCCTGGGATTGGGGGGCGGGGGCGTGGCCCTGCCCTCTACCCACCAGCTCTGAAGGAGAAGCCTGAAGACCATCCTGAGTAACCTCTCATGAGTGAGGAAACATCTCCAAACACCTTACGCTGGAAATACAGGACCCGAGTTCGAATCTCAGCTGTGCTACCGGTCGGCTGGGCGCCACCTAGCAGGCACAGTCAGCCACTGGGTGGAAAGAGACGGGACTAAAAAGTGGGCGTGGTCTTCGACGGTGTGTAAGGACCCTGGTTAGTAGCCCCACACGACCACAGTGAGAAGTGTTTTGGGGCAGCTGTAGCCTAGTGGTTAGGGTACTGGACTAGTAATCGAAAGGTCGCTGGTTCAAGCCCTATTACTGTCAGGCTGCCACTGTTGGGCCCTTTGAGCAAGGCACTTAACCCTCAATTGCTTAGACAAAATATACTGTCACTGTACTGTAAGTCGTTTTGGATAATGAATCCCATGATCCCTGCAGATTCTGGTAAATTACGGTAATATCACGGTAATGATACTGTGTATCATATCGATCAAGCCTATGTGTATATATTCATACTGTATATATATACTCACACGTATATAGGTTTTAGTTTAAATTCACCCAGTTTGAGCTCATTATTATCTCCTCTGACAGGTTAATGATGTAAATGTGGTAGTTAGGCAGTTAAACTAGTCCCTAATGAAACCTACCTGTCCTGTCTGAGCCAGGTGAGGTCAGCTTGGGTCTCTTGGCATTTGGAGGTCCGACATCCAGCAGATTTTCAGTCATCCTTCCAGATCAGATGTGATTCCAGCCAGATAACCAGAAAAACCAAATCAGCTCCTCATAAAAACGATGAATTAATAAAAAGAAGGAATTTGTTTACAGGCTTAATTAGGTGGAGGTGAGAAAAGCGCAGCAGCAGCGCCCCCACCGTTCAACCCATGTTACTGCACCACCCAGCACCCACATTATCGTCGCCAAATCTGCTCCAAATCTGCGTCCCGTCCACAGGAGCGCAAATAAACACACATTTAGGAACCAACAGGATCCGCAGGAGGGGTGTGCAGACAGCGCTGCGGTGCGTCCGGAGCCGATCTCACAACTGCGTAATCACTCAGCGTCACACAGCCACATGCAGAGGAGCGATCCAGATGTGGAGGATGAAGTGGCGAGTGCATGAGCGGGTGAAGATCACTGCTGCAGCAGGATGAGGAGAGAGTGAGACCTGTCTCACTGTGTCGTTCTGTCTCTCTCACACACAGCTCCTGTCTCTCTCTCTCTCTCTCTCACTCACTCACTCCACCCCCCCGGATCTCCGCTCTAACACCCGGACCCGCCGCGCCGCGACCTGAACCCGGGCTCCAGTCTCTCACCGCGGGGCTGAAACGCTCCTCACACCGAATATGAGATCCGAACCCAAACCCTCAATCCGAGCCGCGACAAGATGGCGGCTGTTGATTCCTCACATACAAAAAGTTTTTTTTTTTCTTTTTCCACATAGAGAGGGCGTGGCTCACACGGGGACGCGCCTGCGTCATCAAGCGTGCTGCACATGACATGTTACACCGGCAGAGGGCGACAGAGTCACATCAAATATTACTAATGCATTAATACATCCAATCAGCGTACTGGATCCCAAACTCACCCACTGTCAGTGTACTGGATCCCACACTCACCTACAGTCAGTGTACTGGATCCCAAACTCACCTACAGTCAGTGTACTGGATCCCAAACTCACCCACTGTTAGTGTACTGGATACCAAACTCACCTACAGTCAGTGTACGGGATCCCAAACTCACCTACAGTCAGTGTACTGGATCCCAAACTCACCCACTGTTAGTGTACTGGATACCAAACTCACCTACAGTCAGTGTACGGGATCCCAAACTCACCTACAGTCAGTGTACTGGATCCCAAACTCACCCACTGTTAGTGTACTGGATCCCAAACTCACCTACAGTCAGTGTACTGGATCCCAAACTCACCCACTGTTAGTGTACTGGATCCCAAACTCACCTACAGTCAGTGTACTGGATCCCAAACTCACCCACAGTCAGTGTACTGGATCCTAAACTCACCCACAGTCAGTGTACTGGATCCCAAACTCACCTACAGTCAGTGTACGGGATCCCAAACTCACCTACAGTCAGTGTACGGGATCCCAAACTCACCTACAGTCAGTGTACTGGATCCCAAACTCACCCACAGTCAGTGTACTGGATCCTAAACTCACCCACTGTTAGTGTACTGGATACCAAACTCACCTACAGTCAGTGTACGGGATCCCAAACTCACCTACAGTCAGTGTACGGGATCCCAAACTCACCTACAGTCAGTGTACTGGATCCCAAACTCACCCACAGTCAGTGTACTGGATCCCAGACTCACCCACAGTCAGTGTACTGGATCCTAAATAAGTTGTAGTGTAATAATCCACATGCAGTGCAGTAGATCTAAAAACACCCAGAGTGCACCAGATCCCAACTGTACCTGTAATGCACCTGAAGTGTAGATTGCAGCACGGGTCCCTGGTCTGATCCTCACCTTTAGTCAGCGTCCTTGCAGAAGGTGGATTGGCCTTGTGGCGAGTGACAAAACATGTGAATGATGAACGTTCTGATGATCGTCGGGTTGTTGTGCTTAACCTTAATGTTACCTCACAGAGACATGGATGGACTGACCGGAGGATCAAACTCAGCTCCTCAGAACCTCTGTTGGACCCTTGAGCAAAACCGTCAGGTCCTCATCACTCAGACTGTACTGAACTCTTACAGCACAGGAGAACCTGTAGATGTTTTTATCAGCACGTCAGGAGTTCTTTATGTTTTTAGGCCACTGAGACGAAATTTTAAGAGACTTATTTGTCCACACATTTATATTTAAACTGTCTGGAACAAAAACTCCTGCGGCTCGAGACTGAGAAGCTCCTGAGAAGCTCCTGAGAACCTCAGCTCTGACGCCCACTGCTGAGGTCAATAAAGACGATTATTTCTTTGAGATTCTGGAGCTTCTTGTTGCTCCAGTCACTCAGAATCACTGATGAGAAGCTTCAACCGATTTATCCTGGTCAGGGTCGCTGCAGGTCCAGTTCCATCAGAAAACGCGAGGCAGGAACACCATGGACAGAGCACCAATCCATCACATGGCTTCGACCATCCACCACCAGACAGAGCCAAGCATGTCTGTGTGTACGTCTGTGTGTACGTCTAGCTGGCCGATAGCACCGCTGGGTCTCATCAGAGGAGGGCTGGTGTCATTCAGTCACAGATAAAGAACAGAACTCTAAAGTTTATATTAAATTATTCATTATTAATGATTTATAACTGCTGTTTTAAACACACATTAAAAAAACACACCAGGACATCAGTGAGGACAAAATAATATTAATTATTATTTTCTGCTCTCCAGATCTGGCACATGCACGTATTAACTTTCAATCTGATCAATCCATAAAACAATAATAATGTTTATTCTGTACATAGAAAGTGAATTGTGCAAATGTATACAGATTACGCTCATGTTTAGATTAAATGTATAATGTGCACAAAAATAACAACTAAATCATAATCAAGGTGACAGAAACATAAAACCTCCGCTTCTCTTCTGATCTCTTTGGTTTACGTGAAACGTCCTCCCGTACGGCACAATAGCAGATTTAATACTTAATCACGCTCCACCTTCGGTACCACACCCAAACTTTCATCATCACTTTTATCATGTTTATCTTTAATAAAAACTAAACCTGAAACATCAAGGCACGACTTTTACACCCCAGATTCTCACCTGTACTCGGTTCAGGCTACATTTAGAACCTGGTTCTTTATAAATCAAGACTTTAATCACACCGACGATTTTCTTTAATAAAACCGAACATAAAAAAACTGAAGCAGTTCAGACTGGGTCTGTTCGCATCCCAGTGCCGTTTTTAACACACCATCGTTTTATCTGAATCCTAATCATCACACAAGAATAACGAGGAATAAATCATTATAAATTATTAAGGTTTTTAATCCCATTTTTGCATTTTCCACCTTTTCTTCCCAATCTAGTCATACCCAGCTCCCCAGTTGTAACTTCCACCCTGTTATACAGGAGAGCCGTGGACTATCGTGGCTCACGCTTTTTCTTTCCTGCCAGAGACGGAAGCATTTCAGAGAGCAGTATCGCGTACAGATCGCCACACACTGCTTCACTACCCGTGACCAACCAGCAGAAGCCGCCACTGCAGCAGTAAGGAGAGGTCCGTCCATCCTCCACCCCCCGCCTCAAGTTCAGCACCACAAACACAAACGCACGTATTAAGTGCTCTGAACTGTGTGGCGAGTCGGTACCCAGCAGTACTGAACCTGTACAGACCCACAGTGGGTGTCGGCCCTGTACAAACATTTACATTTACGCTACATGTAGCCATGGCTGGATTACTGACCGGGCCAGTGGGGCCAGCGCCCAGGGGCCCTTGAGGTCAGGGGGCCCCGGGGGGGGGGGGGGGGGGGGGGCCTGGCCCAAAACATTTTGCGATGCCTATCAACATTTATGATACAATATATTTTTATTTCCGAGGGCCCTCCATTTTAAGGATCCTCTGACTATTAGGGACTTTGACCCCCAGGGCCTCTTGGGGGCCCTAGCCATGCTTTTGGGGCCCCTAGCCATGCTTTTGGGCCCTAGCCATGCTTTTGGGGGCCCAGACTATCCTTAATCCGTCCTTGCATGTAGCCAGTTACAGTGCAAGCAACTGGAGATTAGGGGCCCAACAGTGGCGACTTGGCGGTGGTGGGGCTTGAACCAGCAACCTTACCTGCTGTGCCACCGCTGCCCTGTGAGAACAGACTCAGGATGCCCAAACGTTATTGAGAAATCCCATACAGAACCCACATGGGACCTACTTGAGCTAAACAGACAAACATTAAGCAATGAGGCCGACTACAGGCAGTGCAGGTATAACCAAACACACGTAAAGCCCTGAAGCGCCCTGAATATGCAGCCCAGATCATTATGGGTCACCGCCATGCAGCCCAGAGTCGAGTACTGGTACAAGTTTACTGGACCAATCATTTACTGGTTGTGCAAGCGGTGGAGGAGTTACACTCAGGGAACTGGAAAGGACTAAATTAGGGGAAAGGAGGTAAAACACGACAAGGGTCAAAACGTTGTGACTTGATTTATATTTATGATGCAGATCTGAAAGCTACGAGTTTTTTATTTAAACGTTAGCTATGTTAGCATTGTAGGCTAACGGTGGTGTGTTAAAACCCGGCTGTAAATGTGGCGTTAGGTCCGAATTCCCTTTCTGATTCCCGGTGACGGCCAAGTGTTTGCTGGTGCTGGTGGGTACAGGCTGAATGGCACCGAAGAAAAGCCCTCGATTACACACATGGTACAAACTCATAAATACAGTTACACATCTGATACTTCAAAACAAATCAACAAAATCAACAAAATCAACAAAATCAAGACACACAGAGCAGGCGTGAGTACTGGGGTACTGGGGTTTAAATACTGTCAGCTTGTTTTATACGCATTCTGTTCTGCAGATGGAGTGATGATACAACAATAATAATAATAACTGAAATGACAGGACAAGTATGATGCGCTGGTGCACCAGACCATAAACCTACAGCTGAAATAAAGTCCCTCATTCGTCCCACATGATCTCAGGATTCAAACCCACAGTGCTGAGCTGGAACAATGAGAACATACTCAGCACGAGGTCGGCACCATCCGGCCGTACATACCGAACAACATAATCACCGCTACTCAAGGGGGCGCTGGATCCACCCACAAATCAGCGACATGCTAAGTCGCTAGCTGTTTATTTCAGTCAGATTTGCATCGTTCGCCGTCACGGTTCAATCCCAGACGGGTTCTAGACCAAACCGGGTGCCTGAGGGCTGGAGGCCGACTGGGCTCTGTACGAGTGTGACCTCTGCTGTCCGGTCGAGGAACCTGCACCATCAGCGAGTCCTCGGAGCGTCTCACCGTGAGCGTCTGGACGCTGTTCGGCTCTCTGTGAGGTTCCACCACTGAACCAAAACTGCTCTGCCATGACAGAACGGAGATAAACACACTCACACTCTGAACACAGAAGATGCTGTACGGTTGCAACAGCGCTGTGCAGCTCAAAGCCTGCAGATGAACTTGTGCTGAGTATGTTCATGACCTGGCATCATTTACCTCCAGGTAGAGGTGAGCAGTACGAGCAGAAATATCAGATCACACTGATTAAAGGTGTGTCGTGATCTTCACTCCTAACTCATTTCAGGACAAAAATGGTGCAGAATGAAGAATGAAACCAGCACCACCACAGCTGTGAGGTGTATCGGGATCAGGACGGTGTGCTGTGACGTTCATATCACGCCGCCCAGCCTTAGTACTGCTCAATAAACAGGCACTAGATTGTTCCAGAATGCTTGATTTATAGATTATAATCAATAACTGGCACATATTTATTATTTATAATGAGGAGAGTCGTGACTCAGATTGCTCTCTCATGTGTTAATCCCTTTACCATAACGAATGAAACTGCTCCTCCGCTGCTACACGTCCGGTGTGAGGAACGTAAAACGATGAATTCCCTTTAGAACCGACCGACGGGACGAGAGAAACCAATAACGGAAACACGAGCCGGAACTGCAGGCAGGATTTCAGCCACCGAATCAGAAAATCTGCTCTCTCAGACTCCCGACAGAACAGAGAAAGGCACTGAGGAGAAAAACTACCACTCGACTGCACCCGGAGAGCTCCAGACTGGCACGACCTCAAACACACTCACGGCCACGACACAAGGACCGGATCCCACCGGCAAGACGGGATCTGAACATAAACCCATCAGGAGGAGCAGGACGCGCCCCCACGGATCCAGTCTCGGCGGTAAAGCCGCGAGCTGATGTCTGAGGCGTTTGAGGAACACGGACGACTTCACAGTAAGAACGGAGTTAAATGCTTCAGCTGAAGAAACCATTATCCCTTATGATTCCCATTTCCCTCTTTAGACTGGACTGGTTTGTGCTACTGGGCTGAAATGCACCGTGTTTCTGCACAGCGCTGCTCAGTGTACGGCACAGAGGAATCCATGATTCAGTTCAGTGATGATCACAGTCGACGTGTGCTGTTAATCAGTCAGGATCTGATCAGTGTGTCCATCACTAATCATAATTATCTTAATGTTCTTTAGGAAATCTACAATCACACAGTCGGGCACCAGGGGGCGCTGATCACTTACAAGAAGTGAGTTTTTACATCATGACACAAAATTGTTCACCCACAGCGCTAGAACTGTGATTTTTTTGCTTCATTGTGCTTCAGTTAGCAGTGTAGTTTGGGATGAAGCTTTTCTCCCCTAATTTAGTCGTATCCAATTACCCCGAATGCATTACGCTTCACCTCTACCTCAACGATACAACCCTCCACTGCTGACTGAGGAGCCTTGCAACTGTCACACCCCCCTCCGGCACGTGTGCAGTACGTGTGCAGGATCAGCCTTGTGTATGGAGAGATACACCCTGATCAGCATCCTTCCCCAACTCAATCAGCCAGCAGAGGTCGTCATTGCACCAGTTACGAGCTCCCTATCCGGCTCCCACCCTGGATGAACAACAGCCAATCGTTGTTCTTGTGGCCGCCCAGCCCAGCTAGATGGCAGCGCTGAGATTCGATACGATGTATTCTAGATCCCAGCTCTGGTATGCTAGCATGTGTTACCGCTGCGCCACCTGAGCGGCCTATAAAGTAGTGTAAATTAAAAGGTTTTACCTTTCCAATAAAAGTGTGAGCAAATATCACGACGTGAGAATCTGATTCCTGCACAAGCCTAAAGCTACGTAACGCTTTCACCCGGGTAAAGCCGAACGCAGCAGCGTTGTGTGTTACCATGCTAACACAGGCCTCCTAACATACGCGTCTCCAGCACTGTTACTGTTAGCATCAGGCAGCACACAGCGACACCTCGGTCAGATTCCTGATCTTAATCTCAGACCTATACGTTAACGCGGCTTTGGACTGATTCTGCAGCTTTATGGCACTTGGATGTGAAACAGAGAGCGCTAATATAAGCATCTAATAAAAAATAATCCCCCTGACGCGTGGTTCAACACTTCTGATCAGCTTAACTGGCACGTTTTACCCTCGAGGTCACGTCAGAAATGTGAAAGAAATAAACACAGCAAAAATATCGGCAGTATAAACAAAATGCTATCAGCTAAATAAACTGAACCACAGACGTGTCCGTCGCCGTCACGCTAACGTCACTCCGTCACTGATTTGTTCGTGTTGAATCGTCCCATAGTGCGCGCTCACAAAACCAAAGGCACTTATATTAAAATATTAATAATAATAATAATAAAGCACAGCACTGAATAACCAGCGGGTCAGAAATGTAAAACTCACCCCCGTCCCTTCTTACCTCCTTTAGTTTAGTGCTAAACTGTGATTCTCACCCCCTAATAACCTCCGACCTTCACAAGAGCTCGAAACCTAACGGGAACGTTAAGGCACCTCGGGAGGTGACCCTCGGTAATACGCCCTCCTGCTCTAGTGATCCATACACCAGGCAGAAATATCAGCAGCTACTGGCCAGATCAAAGCCTTTCCCCTGACCGGAGCCTGGACCGTTCGTTCTCCTCCTCCTGCTCCTCGTTCTCCTCCGCTGCCTGTAAAGGCGTCTCTGGTCTGGCTAGCGGTGCGCTAACGTGTGCTATCGACGGTGGCTGGGTGCCACCAAAAACTGCTTCAGGAGAGGAACCGGACCTCTCCGGAGCACCGCCCGTCACCAAGCGGTCTCTAAAAGTGTCTTTGTGGCATTCTTCTGACAACTTTGACGGTCCTAGGACAGGTCCCTGTGGCGCCCCGGAGTTAGCGGGACAGGGATTAGTGCAGGGTGAAGAAGAAGAGCGGTGGTTGGCTGGATCAGGGGGTACGTAGGTGTCCCCTGCGGTCTGTTTGCCCTGAGGCTCGGAGATGTGCTCGTCTCCGGTTCTGTCGAGCTTGGGGTACAGGTAGGTCCTCATCTGGCCCTTCCCCTTGACGTTAACGGTGCCGCGGTAGTTGAAGGCGTAGTCCATGGTGCTAAGCACAGCGTGGCTCTCTTCACTCACCTGAATGCGGCACTCCACGCCGGTGCTGTCCATGCGACTGGCGATGTTTACCGTGTCGCCCCAGATGTCGTACAGGAGCTTGTTGGTCCCGATGACGCCGGCGGTCAGCGGGCCGTGATTGAACCCGATGCGCAGCTTGAACTGGAAGCCCAGCATGTTCTTGTTGAAGTCGTCCACCACGTGCATCATCTCCAGCACGAACTCGAACAGGGCGCGCAGGTGGGCGCGGGGGTCGGCCTGCCCGCGGCACTGCCGCCCGTTCAGCCCCGACGCCGCCATGTAGGTGGCGCCGATGGTCTTGATCTTCTCCACGCTGGAGAACGCCGGCTTGCGCAGCAGCTCGTCGAAGTCGCCGATGAGCTCGTTCAGGACGCGGTAGCACTCCTTGCCGCCCTCGAAGCTCTCCTCGTAGAACTCGCTGAAGTTGACGATGCTGGCGAAGATCACGCCCACGTTGTCGTGGTTCTTGGAGTAGCTCCGCGTGACCTTCAGCTGCTCCACCACGTGCATGGGGATGATGTTGTGCAGCAGCCAGTCGGCCTGGTCTCGCATGGTCTGGATCTTGATGCGGTGCTTGTCGGCCTCCACGTTGCCGTGGTAATGCAGCCGGTAACTGACCTCCACCTCGCGGTTCAGGAACCAGACCAGAAGCAGCAGCAGGAAGAAGGACAGCAGGGCCTCGGGAACCATCAGATCCAGAGCTGAGGCTTCCACCCTGCTCGTCCAATCAGCATCCACACTCACGTTACTCAGGTTCCTGAAACAGAAGGGAACAGAAAGTCAAGGGCAGCATAGTTGTGGGCAGTTGTAGCATAGTAGTTAAGGTAAGAGCTCGCATGGGCATTGTACGGCCCCCGGGGCCACACCGGGCTGTCCCCCCACCAGCCGGCATGAGGTCAGTTGTAATTAGAAATCAGATGTAAATAAGTGTACAGCATACATGCAATACAATGGAATCAACTTTAGATTAATAACCATATTTGAAACTGGACGTCTAACAAGCTCATGATCTGGTGTCCACATACTTTTGGACATTCAGTCTAATAATGGCGACATTACAGAAGATCGGTGCATCAGGGAGGTCAAACAGACTTACCCCAACACTGGAACATCAGCGCCACTGCTGCTGCTGGGAAAAGCAGCAGGAACAACAGTTACACTGGGAACTAAACACATACCAGCATTTCTACCAGTCAGAACCACCATCAGATCAAACACAAACAGAACGTTTGATGATAATTCAGCTGCTCGTGTTTGGACCACCAAACCTACAGTGAAGTACGGTGGTGGGAGCATCATGATATGGAGCCGCTTCACTCCAAAGATACTGAAGGATTACTTATAGATACTGGACATGTAAATAAAGCAAACGTATTTAATCTAACCATTCTATAAACTTATTCTGGAAACATGAAGCATGACGCCAGAACTCAGGACTGGATCCTACAGAAGAAGGTGCTGCATGATCCAGCTGATCTCCGGACCTCAGTTCTACTAAAAGATAATGAAGGATTTTAAAACTGTGACTCCGTCAGAGCGACTCTGGTGACCCTGGGGATTGAAGAGGGTTTTCTGAGAGAATCAGATGCCCTTGGATGGCGCAGTGCTCTCAGTGGTGCTTTAAACCGGGCTGTGTGTCCTATAGGCACAACTAGCCGTGTCTGAGGGAGGTGAGGTGACAACAGGGGAACTGGAAACGACTAGATTGGGAGAACGGGGCAATAAATACATACATTTAAATAAATGACCTGCATAATAATATAAAAATCAATCAATAAATAAACTCCTGGAGGTTCCTGTGTGGGTCTCCAATAATATTTGGCACAAATCAAATATAAAATAACTTTAATATGAAATAAATCAATCACAACACAAAGGAAATATAATGCTGCAGGTTCTGACCTCGGCCTGGCGGGGGCGCTGTACAGCACAGCCAGCAGAGAGACGCCGGCGGCGGTGGCGAGGACAGAGCGCATCCAGAAGCTCAGCTGGCAGAAGTTGCAGTACTGGATGATGGCGATGATGACGGCGCTGCACAGGAACATGGTCACCTACAGCCCCAGATACAGGAGCTCGTTAGCTAATTACATCCAGCAAACGACATGACTGACTCTCGGCTATTATGGCCAAAAGTATTTGGACACCTCACCATGAACATGTTGGACAGCCTGATCCAAAACCATGAACTTTAATATGGTGGAAGCCTTTATTTTATGGAGTGTGGCATTGGGAATTCAATCCCACATCAGACGAGCATTTCTGAGGTCTGCCACTGACACCAGACAAAAAGGCCTGGCTCTCAGTTGAGGTTCCGACTCATCTCAAAGGTGATTTCAAACCCCTAATTGTAACTGTTGTAAAAAAATCTACATTCATTAGAAGGGGTGTCCACATACTTTTGGCCATGTAGGATATAAAAGCACTAAACACATAAAAGAGAAGATATATACAGGTGTCCTGAACACAGTCTCAGGTCGTATGGAGGACAGCGCAACTCTCTCAGTATTTTTCTGCCCCTCATACCTGAGCTGGACAGCAGGAGTCGCTGTCTCTACCAGACCTGGTTAAATCAGCTCGGGAGTCGAGCCTGCGCGGTGGTGGTGAGCTAGCTGCACCATCGTGAGCTATTTTTAATATTAGGAGAGGTGGTGGAGGAATACGGTGAGAGTAGTGTGCTCCCCCCTACATGCTAAGAGTCTTCTGTAAGAAGAAGCTTGAAGTCAGCACTTTTCATCCAGCGATGGCATCATTCCACCAGCAGAGGGCACCAGAATGATCAGAGGAATAGAGTATGTCCAAAAATAAAATAAAAAAACCACAATGAGCATGGTACAACCTTTCACTGGGTCATAAGCGCTTTATTTCTCGTCCATACCTGGATGGGCGGGTGAAGGCTGCAGGCCAGGTGTGAAAAGACCGAGATGGCAGGAAGTGACACGAGCACGGCGCCGATCACATGACGCGGGATCCAGCCGGACACCAGTTTCAGCAGAGAGAGGGTGCAGCTCAGCACGTCGTCCAGGTAGAAGGTCATCCTGCGGGGTCAGAACAAAGGTCACAAATGATGTGCAGCTCCGTGAGAAAGTAAATGCACCCTCCCCCCTTAATGTACACTGTATGGTCAAAAGTATTTGGACGCCTGACCGCAAGCTTGTCGGACGTCCAGCTGAAAATTCTGGCTGTTCTTTGGTTCCAGCTGGGAACGAACATTACCAGTTCAGAACCCTCTTATTTTTGGTTGAAAATGTGCCAAATGGTTCCACGTTGGTACAACAGAGATGGTACAGTGATCATGTGATGCTGGTTCACTGAGTACCAGAGATCTGAAGACGTCACCAAAAATTTGGCTCACCGGATGGACAGGACAAGAGAGACGAGTTCCAGCAGAGCGGCCACCACTGCCAGGCTAAAGGTGGTAGCAGGGGGCATCTCCATGGTAACCAGCGGGTAGAGGAAGCAGGCGAGGGTGAGGGCGAGGAAGACGGCGCAGGACAGCAGCACATCCAGCAGGGAGCTGAAGACGGGGCTGGCAAACGTCTTCACCGGGGCGTGGCTGATCACCTGAGAGAGAAATACCAGTTTATACCAGGTTAGCTTAACTGGTCATGACATTCAAGGGCGCTCCCTTTCATCTGATGTGCCACGCCTTCCGAGTGTCTCTACTGTACGTGTGTTCACAGAGTTCTCCAGCCTTTTTATCTCTGTGGCTGAATGACTAGAGAACATGTAGGTTATAGGTTGTTTTTGTGCCACAGCCCCCCAGTTTTTATGTGCTCGGTGTCCATATAAATATGATTAGTTTAACTGCACTCACTCCAAGCGTGTGGAACAGTGTCAGTCTGTCCCTTTAATCCAGGAGCTAATCTGTCACACCAGAACAAACACAGGCCTGCCAATCTTACACAGCACAGTGACCGCGGAGTGTGATTCGGGGTCCACAGAGGACCGATGCTGATGTTTATGTACACTAAGTAGTGAACACAGTGATTTGAGACACGTCCCGATTAGACCGACGATGGTGTTCATGTTCCACATGGTGAACAGGGTGGGATTTGGGACACGTCCACGGTAATTTGAGTAGTGAGGCGTCATTTTGACTTTGAACCCTGTGATGGAAGTGAGAATTAAAGCCGGGGTGAGGGTGTGGGTGGGGTGGGGGTGTTCTGGGGGTGTTGGTGTACCTCTTGTTGGTAACTTTTTCTGTAGGCCGACTCCAGAGAGTTCTCCAGAAAGTTCAGGCTCAGTTTGTTGATGGGGGGTTTGAAGAAATAATCCTTCATCAAACTACAGGAGACACAAAAGAGCAAACACAATAAAAACCAGGGTTAAAATCACCCAGAATGCACCACACCAACACACATCCACTTCAGGAACTTTCTCAGGAACTTCAGGTGGATCTACACTGGATAAATCAGAGTTGTGCTCTGGAAGGCTGAGGTTCAAAATACACGACATACGTAAGTTTAAGGTGGTCCAAAGACTTGTCCATCCTCACCTGTCCTCCTTAACCACTTCCACGAAATGTACGTCGCTCCTTTCCCGGAACCCTTTGCTGCGGATCGGGATGAGGGCCGAGTGGTCCATGGTTCCGCCCCCCGCGGTTCCGGCTCCTCCTCCTGTCGACCCCGCCCCCAGGCTCCTTTCCTTCTGCAGCATCTCACACAGGGAGGCCTGGCTCGCCCGAACCCCCTCCTCACACAGCGGGCTCAGCAACCCGTTCACCGTCTTGGGAAACTGAGGAGCATTAGAGAGAGGAGCTAAAATATACAGATATACAGATCTCCCC
Source organism: Trichomycterus rosablanca (assembly GCF_030014385.1). Lineage (NCBI taxonomy): Eukaryota > Metazoa > Chordata > Actinopteri > Siluriformes > Trichomycteridae > Trichomycterus > Trichomycterus rosablanca. The sequence continues at coordinate 15,600,572 of NC_086014.1, read as the reverse complement.
AATATACAGATCTAAAATAATATACACATCTGAAATAATATATAGATCTAAAATAAAAATCACAAACAAAAAGTGCAAAAGGAAAATAAATAAAATGGCCAAAATAATGAAATCATAGTAACAAATAAACAACACAGAGACAAACTGCCACGACAGAAAAAGTGGAATTAACACAGACAGAGCAGAACTCAGAACTGAGAACTGGAAAGCTGTACAGTGTAGTGGTGATGTGAAGTGGTGATGTGAAGTGGTGATGTGAAGTGGTGATGTGTAGTGTGGTGATATTGTGTAGTGCAGTGGTGATGTGTAGTGACGTTGTGCAGTGGCGTGGGTACCTTGTTGCTGGCGGTTCTGTGATCGTCCTGACAGCCGTTGTGAGTGGCTTCGTCAGCGATCAGATTTCCACCCACACCCACCATCACACTGCAGGACACACACAGCGTCTGAGGAGAGAAAAAAGAAGCATAAACATGAGGAGAGAGCGATCAGGTGTGTGTGTGTGATCAGGTGTGTGTGTGTGAGATCAGGTGTGTGTGTGTGATCAGGTGTGTGTGTGAGTGATCAGGTGTGTGTGAGTGTGTGATCAGGTGTGTGTGTGAGTGATCAGGTGTGTGTGAGTGTACCTACCTTATTGTGTTCAGTGGTGGATGTGTGTGTGAGATCAGGTGTGTGTGTGTGTGTGAGATCAGGTGTGTGTGTGTGATCAGGTGTGTGTGTGAGTGATCAGGTGTGTGTGTGAGTGATCAGGTGTGTGTGAGTGTACCTACCTTATTGTGTTCAGTGGTGGATGTGTGTGTGAGATTAGGTGTGTGTGTGTGTGATCAGGTGTGTGTGTGTGTGTGTGTGATCAGGTGTGTGTGTGTGTGTGAGATCAGGTGTGTGTGTGTGATCAGGTGTGTGTGTGAGTGATCAGGTGTGTGTGTGAGTGATCAGGTGTGTGTGTGAGTGATCAGGTGTGTGTGAGTGTACCTACCTTATTGTGTTCAGTGGTGGATGTGTGTGTGAGATTAGGTGTGTGTGTGTGTGATCAGGTGTGTGTGTGTGTGTGTGTGATCAGGTGTGTGTGTGTGATCAGGTGTGTGTGTGTGTGTGTGTGTGTGTGTGTGATCAGGTGTGTGTGTGAGAGTGTACCTACCTTATTGTGTTCAGTGGTGGATGTGTGTGTGTGATCAGGTGTGTGTGTGTGTGTGTGAGATCAGGTGTGTGTGTGTGTGAGAGTGTACCTACCTTATTGTGTTCAGTGGTGGATGTGTGTGTGAGATCAGGTGTGTGTGTGTGTGTGATCAGGTGTGTGTGTGAGAGTGTACCTACCTTATTGTGTTCAGTCGTAGATGTGTGTGTGAGATCAGGTGTGTGTGTACGGGTGGAGGGTCTCTGGGTTTCGTCGAGGTCACACCCCAAACTCTTCTGAGAACAACCGCACTGGAATCCCATCTTTCTTCCCGAAATCAGATATGTTCTTAACCCTGCACACACACACACACACACACACACACACACACAGTAATAAATGATGTTTAATGTTTTATTAAAGTCCTACAGTACACACACACACACCCACAGATGAATGGATTGACAGGGTGTGGACCAGCAGTGCTGAACTTTACTGAACATTGTAGTTTGTTGTCACCATGGTTACGCTGCTGCATCGAGTCAACATATCTAAACACATATTTAAATAGTGTACGATTTTGGAGGGGTGCAGCAGTGCGGTACACTCCGTCGGGCCCCAGAGAGACACGAGGGGACCAGTGTGGGGTGCTGGCAGGAGTACTGCCCCCCCCCCATAACAACATACCTAGAACAATCTCCATTTTCAGAACGGCTTTCCACAAGATTTTGGAGTGTGTCTGTAGGAACTTGTGCTCATTCAGACAGCAGAGCTTCAGACACCGATAGCGGATGAGAGGGGACGAGCTCCTCCACACTGCTGAGCTGTGAGAGCGACTCGGCGCTGGAGGAGATAAGCAGCCCGCCATTACTCAGCACACACCACTTCCTGTCACATGACCCCTGACCTGCGCTTGTTTGGTGTTGCTTTGTTTAGAGGGTAGAAACTGCTTTACTACAGACTAACCACAACTGTTCCATCCAGCCTTCAAACAACTTCCTCAACACACACACACACAGTTATACACACACACAACATTATACACAAACATGCACTCCTTTATACACACACTAATATATACACACATACACATATACCATTATATACACACATTATACACACACCATCATACACACACACTGATACACACACACACACACACACCATTATACACACAACATTATAAACACACACACACACTATTTATACACTCTCTCTCTCTCAGTTGATGGGTTTGTATTTGTGACCTTATTAGGGAAGGGCGCTGATCTATAGGATGTTCCTGGGTTTAAACTCGTTCCCTCGGCGCTCGTCCCTCCTCTCATTCTGCTTCTGTGTTTCATTATCATGTTCAGTTCACCATCGTAATGAAACATCTACACTCTGATCCCTGCAGTCCTGTCCAAATTCCTTCTGATGGGTTCCAGCCCACCGTTCCTGTACTTTCTGCTCATGAATGATAAAGTTCATTAAGCATCATAAAGTTCTTGGTTGTTAGGTGATCTTCTAATGGTTCCACTGACACGTTTGTTCCAGCCTTTATTAGGTCGTCCTATAGGTGTTGTTAAAGCCTCTGGATGAAATGTTGTACTTTCTCCCACAGCCAGGCAGGATTGCTGTGGCACCATCAGTCTCTAGGAATGCTCAAGGTCTTGGAGATCTTCTTCTACCTGTTGTTCTTTTGGTGGAATGAACTGATCTCCTCTCTCAGCTTCTCTGAGCAGCTCCTTAGTTTATAACATGGTTGTAACACACAGCTCGAATCTGTTGGGTGGGTGGTTTTTATGTACAGTAACACATCACAGCTGAAGCAGAAGAAGGCTGGTTATCGGTTTATCATGTTGGAACCCAACTTTAGGTCCTACAGACCAGCAGTAGGTTGTTGGGTCAGAACAGAAGCTCCTGCAGCTCTAAAATCTCAGATGATAAAGACGTCGTTTACAGTAAAATCCAGCAGAAACGTTCAGAGTTCCAAATCTATTCAGGGGGGGGCAGGTATTTATGATTGAACTGTAAACACACACACACACACAATGTACTCTATACCAGGCCGCTCCATGTCACTCATTAACGTACAGAATAACACTTTTATTCTCCTTACAGGTAAAACCATCCAACTGAAGGTCACTGTGTGTGTGTGTGTGTGTGTGTGATAAAGTTGGGTGACGCCTGTACAGTGTCCAAGGACGTCTCAGTGAAACTCACACACTTCAATTCCGAGCAGCATACCTGAACATGCACACCCTGATAATACCAACGATCACTGACACACACACACACACACACACACACACACACACACACACACACACACACACACACTTACTGTCATATACTTTTATGCAACTACCAATAAAATGATTTTCTGAACATGCAGGAGTTTCAACTGCTGCTGCACAATCATAAACACATCCACCAAACATCTGGATTTTAAATCCACCCACTCTCACACAGACCTTTACTAGGTGCAGTCAAACTCGCCCTGTTTATGTGGGCACAGAGAACTCATCTGATGTCGTGAATCAGAATCAGTACTGAGGAATTACACCCGAACTTTCTACACCAGCACGTGAATCATCTAAGCTGCTGTCTGTGCTTCCTCCCGAACAGCAGGAGGCATCACAGGTGGGCGTGGTGAGTCTCCACCCTCAGGGGTCAGAGCCAGAGGACGTGAAGGCTGTGGGGTCTGGTACTGACCAACAGAAGATCTGCTGTGGATCAAACTGCAGATTTTAATCCTGGTGACACACAGAGCATCAAACCCTTCTGTACCAGTCAGAGTCCCCATGCATCTCCTGTCTACAGTCTAAAGCACCTACTGAGTGCACGCAGGTATAAGAACTGGAAGAAATTCCAGTCACGTGGACGTCTGAGCACAGGATTGTTTAGCCTGGTACTACAGGAGCACTTCAGGTGTCCCAGCAGGTCAGGGCTTAACGGAAGAGTGGGTGGGTGGTCCTAATGTTCTGGCTGATTGGTGTACACACACACCTTACACTTCATCACACAGTGCTCTCTTACATCATGGCTTCAGTGTGTCTGTAGTGTGTGTGTGTGTGTGGTTTTACAAGGCTGTGGAAGAAAGTCATAAATATTAAACAGTAATAAAAGCTAATGAGGAATAAAATGGAAAAAGTCGTAAATAAAAAATGACCTGCACAGATTAGTATGGAACAGGAAGTGACATCATCTGCTACTTCTACCTGCACCCCTTCACCCAAACAAGTGGAACAGCCGGGTAACTTTCACCAGCGTGTGTGGGGTTTATAGATGCTAAAGCTGCAGTACGTTAGTGTTCAGTCGGATGGACGACGCTCCAGGAGTGTTGGAAAGGTGCCTGACTGTTCCGTAGCTACACATGCTCATCAAAAATCTATTCAAAAGTATGTGGACGCCCCTCATAATTACTAACTAGACCACTCCACTGATTTAAACCTTTAGACTGGAGTCCAAACTGATCAGAATGAGGTGAGCTGTGTGTGGAGTGTGTAGTGAGGAGTGTCTGTGGAGTGAGGTGTGTGTATAAAGTGTGGAGTGTGTATGGAGTGAGTGTGTGTGTGAAGTGTGGAGTGTGTGTATGAGATGAGGAGTGTGTGTGTGTTGTGTGTATGAAGTGTGTATGTTGAGAGGAGTGTGTGTGTGTTGTGTGGAGTGTGTGTATGAGATGAGGAGTGTGTGTGTGTATGTTGAGAGGAGTGTGTGTGTGAAGTGTG
>NC_086014.1:15563248-15590748 GCF_030014385.1 Trichomycterus rosablanca | reverse complement strand
ATCTCTGATGTAGAGGAAGTTGGTCTGTTGGTTAGCGGTTGAGCTGAAATGGAATCAGGACTGAGCACTGTGGTGTCGTGACCTCAATACTGCTGATTTTTTATTAAAACATCTATTCTATTTAGCATGGGAATATTAACTACCAGGTAAAATCATTTCTACGTTCCCCTGCAGTGAGAAAAGAAGTGAAACCTGTCCCCACCTGTCAGAGATCCGAGCACAGCGGTTACATCTCATGTCACTATTACACGTGTATAACAATTAAACATGACATCTTACCTCTGAGCTGGTCGACGACGCTCTGCCCCGCCCGTTCCGTCACCCGCCCATCCTCTATCTCGTAGCGGTCATCCAGAAAACCCGCCGTAGCCTCAGAGAGGTGAACCTTGCCAGCTACGCCCAGCTGCTCCATCAGGTTGGCCAGGTTGACGTCGTTGGACCAGACGTCAAACTTGAATAGTTTCATTCCCAGGATGCCACAGAGCACGGTGCCCGTGTGGACCCCCACCCGCATGTCCACCGTCTCGGACGTCTCCTGGCAGAACTGCTCGATGGCCTGGATCATCCCGAGTCCCATCTCGATGCAGCAGTAGGCGTGCTCCTCCAGCGGCTCCGGGCATCCGGCCACACAGTAGTAGCAGTCGCCCAGGGTGCTGATCTTCTCACAGCGCGCTAGCTTGCACAGGTAATCGAAGCGTCCGAACAGGTCGTTCAGTAAACCCACCAGAGCCGGCGCCGATTTGTTGGCGCTCATCTTGGTGAATCCTACGATGTCGGCAAAGAGGATGCTGACCGGCTCCATGCGCTTCATGTTGAAGGGGCGGAAGATGATCTGGCCTCGCGGGATGGACGTCTTCTTGCGCTTGTTGTTTTTCGGGCTGGAGGATGAAGCTCCGGAGGCAGACGCCGATGCCGAGCACGCGCCGGCGCTATAGCGTTTGCCGGAACTCTCGCTTTCCTCGTCTCCTTGCTTCATCAGCTCGTTGGCCACTTTGCTGGGCATGACCGAGTGGATCATGCGCTCCTTGAGTGCTTTTTCTACCTCCAGTTCCTTCCCGTGCATGATTGCTTGTCCCACCTTTAGAAAAGTGCTGCGTGAGCGAACCTCCGACATGATGAACAAGTGGATGCCGATCGCATGGGCGCACAAGTGGAGAAGAACCTTCCCAGGAACTAGCCATAACAACGTTGCCTCCTGGGTTAAAGCCCACGATCCGGCACCATTTTGGGACAGGTGGATCCACCCGAGAGTCTCGAAAAGCACCGAGTACAGAAGTCCCAGCAGCACTGATGCATACAGGCGCAGGTGGAGCATGCTGTAGAGCAACAGCAGAACCTCCATACACAGAGAAAACGTCCCAACTGGAGAGATACAAGGAACCGAGTCTGACTCCTCCACACCACCAGGTGGCGATAATGTTCGATTTAAGCTTCGCTGCAAATCAAAATGAGCGAAGTCTGTGGTTTGTGTCTGCGCCGCCAGCGTGATGCAAAACGTCATTACAATGAGGAGCAGCGACGCCTGGTTATAGAGGCGGACGTAAGGCCGCGAGAAGGTGAACAGGATCAGCAGGAGACAGAGGATGAAGAAAACCGCCGTCGGTGCCAGAAAGTTACCAGGATGGCACCTGGAACCATTGACCCCAAAGTACACGCCCCAGAGGAGGGCGGCAACCGCCAAGTAAAGCAGCACGTAACGGAAGCGCCTCTGCGTCTGAGGAAAGCAGCGCTCCCGACACGCCTCCTCCAGGGTAGCAGAGTCGAACTTTGGGTCCCAGCATTGCGCCGCCGACCTCTCGAAGAGCTGGGGTACGGTCTGCTGACCGCGCAGGCTGCTGGCGACCGTCCGGCGGATCCCGGATTCGGCCGAACTGCAGCTGGACGAGATGCTGTACTTGCAGCGCTGACAGCTTTCGCTCCAGCTCGACGGCTCTTTCTCGATGGACACCCGCTTTGTGCTGCTAATTCGGATGTTGGCGCCTCCTCCTGCGCTGCCACAGCCGACCTCTGTGTTTTTGGGCACCAGCTGATGCTGGTGGGAAGATGCCATGCCAACAGGGCTCCTGAGGGTCTCACATATCAGGGAAAAAGGCACGAATTGTACTAAAATAAGAAAATGATTATCTGATGAAGCAAACCAGGAGCATTTATGTTTTCCCTCTGTGATGGATCTTCTCAGACCTGATCAGGTCATGATCTAAACACACTAATCCAGTCTGTGATCCGGTCCGTGATCAGATCTGTCCCTCTGACCAAAATCCGAATTTAAAAGCAAACTGAGCTCACTGGTGGTCTGATTACTGTTGAAAACAGTGTCTTAGTGCATTATGGGTACTCTGTGCGGAAATATTTAGACACGAACCTAATGCAGCAGGTTGCAGGATCTCAAAGTGCAGGACTTTTAGACAGGACACGCAGTCCACACGCAGTGATCAGGGGTGTTGCTCCTGCTCTGTGGAAAGTGTCCACGGTAAATAGTGGAATTTCACGTTCCACTCTCCACACACGAGACACGAGGGTACAACATTTCGACTCTTTCATGTTTACCATCACAACATTCCGGCGCAGATCGGTTCTGCGCACTTTTCGGCCTGAATTTCACAATTTCTTGCAACTTTCTAATCCGCTCGGAAACTCAGCCTGGCACCAGAGTCGGAAAACGTCGAGGGCACAGAAGTGAGCTGGTATTTTCCCTGGTGAGCGCAGTTCTCACTGGAGGAATGTAGAACGATCAGCGCGGATCCTCAGAACCCTCCGGTCCACTTTAAACCCCTAATAAAGAGCAGATTTATACCAGGTTGGGGTTGTTTTGCGCGGAGTGGATCCGGAGCCGTTCCTGTGTGAGCTGTGAACTTGTGTGTGGGGTTAGATACAGAGGGGCCTGTTTCCCACCCAGGAGCCCCGTCCTTTCCTGCGCTCCCACTCCGGATATACTCCCGACACTCCCACACACCGGCTCCTCTTCGTTCCTCACTAGAATCCCAGATTAAAGACTGGAAATGCTAAAGACACGCGGTTCTAGGTTCGAGGCCCGTGCGCACATCTGGCACAGCACAGAAACAGCAGAAGTGTGTTGGAAACACGGAGGCGCAGTAATCACCCGCCGAGCGCAAAATCAGCTCCAAATATCCCAACCGTTCCGGACCCCCCGCTCCGTCTCTCACGCCCCCGGGTCCTTGATCAGTCAGTCCACGCTTAGTCCAGCGGCTCGGTGTGGGCAGCAGCCTGGCTCACACGTCAAAGCCATGTTGAACAATGTTTCCACACTCGGATGGAAAGTTTGTCCGTGCAGGCCCGCACTTTCTGTTCAGAGCCCGAACCCTCCTCCAGTACCGACACGAACCCGCTCACGGTGCCTCTTCCACCCGGTACCACCTACATCCACCATCTCACACCCGACAGCACAGATCCCATCCTCACACACTTGGTCCGGGCTTTTTCGTTGGCATGCTTTTTTCTCTCGAATGCCAGACAAACCCTGAGCTACGGCTGGTGCGTCCTACACGGGGTTGCCAGATCCGCTCGGACTCCGCATGCTTGCTCTCAAACCAACTTGGCTATGACTAAACAACTGTAGCTCTGAAGAACCTGAGAAGATCTGGGAGGAATCCATCCTGCTCAAGCAAACAAGTACAGCAGAAGAATCCCAAATAAACACTGTACAAGAGAAATGACCATCACCAACACCACCACCACTACGGATACCATTAATAATAATAACAATAATCACTTATTCATTTTACTAAATACAACATTCCTGTCAGGGTCGTGGTGGGTCCCTCACACTGTGAAATGCTGCGGGTATCAGGCTGCACCATCCGGTTCCACGCACCTCACCAGGTCCATCCTGTTACTGTGGATAAATAATGGCTGGAAATCAGTAAAATGGTTAAAAATCAATATTAAAATGTCGTTAATATTAAAATGTCCACACATATATAAAAAAGGAGTCAGAGACTTCTTTTTTGACCATCCTGTAAGTGTATAACAATGTAAAGCTTGCTTGACTGTGGACAGCGCTGTTAATGTTCCACTAGATTATAATACAGATTTTTTTTATTGATAACGAATGATTTTAAAGGGATCAATAAAGTATCCATCTATATCTAATATTAAAAGTGTATTAGAATCTACTGGAACATTAGCAGCACTGTACACAGTCAAGCAGGCGTTACATTGTTATAAGCTCATAGAATGATGCAGTAAAGGAAGTCTATTGGTGGTTCTTGAGTTGACCATCAGGATTCAACCATTCTCCCTATGTATTTGGACACAAATAAGCCACCAGGTGTTGTAGAAGGACAGGACTACACTGAAGTCCATCTCAGTTCTTAATTCAGTGGAATCTGGTGTATTCATGGGTATAAATGGTAGAACTGGCAACGCGGCTCTTTTCTTCCGTTAGTTCAGTGGTTTCTTCCTCCTGCTGCATGGTGTCGGAATTTCAGCTGCTGTTCAGTTGTTCTGCTCTATAGTGTTGATCTAACACCACCAACACCAGCACACCACTACACCAAAACCTGCACCCCTGTTTCAGTAAAGGGGGAGCACATGGAGAGGTGTGGCGCCAAAACCAAACACGTGATCACAAGATAATTTAACAAAAATCCAGTTTTATTCATGTTTAAATAAAGTACAGAATCGTGCTTCTGCTGATGTGTACTGGAGGTCAGGGATCCTCAAACACTGGGACACTGACCACACCTGGACTGCAGAGCGCCCTCCACTGGTCCACGTGTCTACACACAGGAGGACCTGAAGACCCCACGCTGACCTTATTAAATATAAAATATCATATTTACACAGAGAGAGAGAGAGAGAGAGACAGTACAGTACATGCGAGTACAAGAAGGACTGTAAACAGATATACTATGTACATATACTGTATATTTATATAGAAGTTTTAATGCAGTATGACGCCCCCTGGTGGATAAGTAAAATAGAATTTACATTTTCTGTATTTAGCGGATGCTTTTATCCAAATTGACTTACAGTACTGTGACAGTGTACAGTCTGAGCTATTGAGGATTAAGGGCCTCGCTCAAGGGCCCAACAGCAGCATCCTGGCAGTGGCGGGGCTTGAACCAGCAACCTTCTGGTTACTAGTCCAGTACCTTGACCACTAAGCTACAACGTCCCTTTGTATGTATCAGAATAACAGCAAATAATTTATTAGAATCAAGGACAGAAGTTTTAGACCCCCTGAACATTTAATGCACTGATGCCCCCTTAATATACCAGCACTAATCACACCAGGGTTTACTCAACACTGTTCCATCAGTCCAGCTAAAGCACAAACATCTACTGCATATTTACACACAGCAATAAAACTGAAAGTAATCATTTATAAACAACAATACATTAATACATGAAACATGTTTTACTGACAGGTGAAGTGTAAATAATGGTGTTTAAAATCATACTAATAATGGCTTTAAATAAAAATATGATCTTATTAATTTACTTACACTTAGTGTTTTAATAAGCACTGAATTAAATAATTTCTAACATTAATATTTAGTATCTACAAACTAAATAATATGGACACAAATGTACACAGTTGTTATGCGTATAATAGGAAGCAGGAAATCAGAAGCATCACTTCATCTATCACCTCGACAGAACCCTCGTTCTCCTCATCCTGCAGGTCCAGGAGGAAAAACTTCATTTACACTTACAGCATTTAGCAGATGCTCTTATCCAGAGCGACTTACAATTATCATTAAATACAATTTGAGCAATTGAGGGTTGAGAGCCTTGCTCAGGGGCCCAACAGTGACATTTACATTCATTTAGCAGACGCTCTTATCCAGAGCGACTTACAAAAGAGCTTCCATAGTAAACATTACCTTACTCTAGTTTAAGTAGACAATTTGGCAGTGGTGGGGACTGAACTAGCAACCTTCTGATTACTAATCAAGTACCTTAACCGCTGAGCTTCCACCGCCCTACATTTCATCACATCATTATAATTCCTCACTGATAATGAGTGACTACAGCTGGTGCCTGGTGTCCATATAAATATGGCGAGTTTGGCTGCACCCATCAGAATGGATCAGTGGCTCCATTTGCCAAGGTCACATTATAATAAAAGGATGTTTGATCTAATCCAAGAACCACAAAAAAAAGAAAAACAGAATTTAAAGCTGCTTAAACAGGGGACAGTGTCCACAGTCAAGCAAGCTTTACATTACCGTAGGTGTGTGTGTGTGTGTGCACTCACCTTCTTACCTGTCTGAATCCTCTTAGTGAGGATGCTCTATTACAGAAATCAACAACACACACAATCTACAACTGATCCATCAAGTGATAAAGGTACCTGAACCTCCTGCACTGCTGATTGGCTGGGGGAGACTTCTGGACAGCCAATAGGAGAAAGGGTAGTCTAGAGCATGTGGAAAATAAAAACACAGCGCAACAAACACATCAGTTTCACAATATGACCAAAAGTATGTGGACACACCTCCTAATTACTGAATTGAGATGTCTTGGTGACACCCATTACCAGCAGGTGTATAAAGTACAGCTCTATTTTCAGGCCACGGTTCATTGAGCTTTATAAAGACCTGGTTTAACCAGTTTGGTTGGTGTGGTGGAGCTCCAGTGGCCCAGACCTCAATCCCAGTAAACACCTTCCTCTTCAACACCCTGACTAAGCTTCACGTTTGGTGTCATTCACTCATTAATCTTCACCAGCTTCTTCATCCCACTGAGGGTCCTGATGGGTGAGGTGCCACCTGTGAGCATGGCAGGAATGGACTTTTATAGGGGAGGGAGGGGGGGGGGGGGGGGGGGGGTCAGTGTGTGACCGGGCATCACCTACACTCAGCTTCACTCACTCACACCCAGAGGTGATTAAGAGCACATAATCCACCTTCTGCAAGACTTTAGGAGTTTGGGAATGATAATTATAACAATGTTAATAATAACTCTAATATTACTGCTATAACAATAATACAGTAATTACAATATTAATATTAATAATGACTAATATTGTTATATACAGTGTATCACAAAAGTAAGTACACCCCTCACATTTCTGCAAATATTTCATTATATCTTTTCATGGGACAACACTATAGACATGAAACTTGGATATAACTTAGAGTAGTCAGTGTACAGCTTGTATAGCAGTGTAGATTTACTGTCTTCTGAAAATAACTCAACACACAGCCATTAATGTCTAAATAGCTGCAACATAAGTGAGTACACCCCACAGTGAACATGTCCAAATTGTGCCCAAATGTGTCGTTGTCCCTCCCTGGTGTCATGTGTCAAGGTCCCAGGTGTAAATAGGGAGCAGGGCTGTTAAATTTGGTGTTTTGGGTACAATTCTCTCATACTGGCCACTGGATATTCAACATGGCACCTCATGGCAAAGAACTCTCTGAGGATGTGAGAAATAGAATTGTTGCTCTCCACAAAGATGGCCTGGGCTATAAGAAGATTGCTAACACCCTGAAACTGAGCTACAGCATGGTGGCCAAGGTCATACAGCGGTTTTCCAGGACAGGTTCCACTCGGAACAGGCTTCGCCAGGGTCGACCAAAGAAGTTGAGTCCATGTGTTCGGCGTCATATCCAGAGGTTGGCTTTAAAAAATAGACACATGAGTGCTGCCAGCATCGCTGCAGAGGTTGAAGACGTGGGAGGTCAGCCTGTCAGTGCTCAGACCATACGCCGCACACTGCATCAACTCGGTCTGCATGGTCGTCATCCCAGAAGGAAGCTGACGCACAAGAAAGCCAGCAAACAGTTTGCTGAAGACAAGCAGTCCAAGAACATGGATTACTGGAATGCCCTGTGGTCTGACGAGACCAAGATAAACTTGTTTGGCTTAGATGGTGTCCAGCATGTGTGGCGGCGCCCTGGTGAGAAGTACCGAGACAACTGTATCTTGCCTACAGTCAAGCATGGTGGTGGTAGCATCATGGTCTTGGGCTGCGTGAGTGTTGCTGGCACTGGGGAGCTGCAGTTCATTGAGGGAAACATGAATTCCAACATGTACTGTGACATTCTGAAACAGAGCATGATCCCCTCCCTTCGAAAACTGGGCCTCATGGCAGTTTTCCAACAGGATAACGACCCCAAACACAACCTCCAAGATGACAACTGCCTTGCTGAGGAAGCTGAAGGTAAAGGTGATGGACTAAACCCAATTGAGCACCTGTGGCGCATCCTCGAGTGGAAGGTGGAGGAGTTCAAGGTGTCTAACATCCACCAGCTCCGTGATGTCATCATGGAGGAGTGGAAGAGGATTCCAGTAGCAACCTGTGCAGCTCTGGTGAATTCCATGCCCAGGAGGGTTAAGGCAGTGCTGGATAATAATGGTGGTCACACAAAATATTGACACTTTGGTCACAATTTGGACATGTTCACTGTGGGGTGTACTCACTTATGTTGCAGCTATTTAGACATTAATGGCTGTGTGTTGAGTTATTTTCAGAAGACAGTAAATCTACACTGCTATACAAGCTGTACACTGACTACTCTAAGTTATATCCAAGTTTTATTTCTATAGTGTTGTCCCATGAAAAGATATAATGAAATATTTGCAGAAATGTGAGGGGTGTACTTACTTTTGTGATACACTGTATATAACAATATAATAATTACAATATTAATATTAATAATGACTAATATTTTTATATATATAACAATATAATAATTACAATATTAATAATGACTAATATTTGTATATATATAACAACATAATAATTACAATATTAAAATAAATAACTCCAATAATTATAGCTGTAACAATAATATATTAATTACAATATTAGTAATAACAATAACTTTTATAATTATAGCTTTAACAATAATAAAGTAATTACAACATTAATAATGATAATTATAATTACTCTATTATAGTTATAACTATATAATAATAACAATATTATTCATAACAACTCTAATAATTATAGCTATAACAACAATATAGTAATTATATTAATAATAATGATGGTAATACTAAAAATATGAATAATAAAGTAATAACAATAATAGTAATAATAATGAAATAAATATAATAAGAGTCTGTATGGAGGAATGATGGTGAATGTTCACACTCATTCTCATGTGACTCCTGTCCACCATCTAAAGATATCAGAACCAGTTTGATGAATCCTGTTTTCTCCAACATCATGTGGACGTCCGGGCACGTGGGCGTTGTTTTCATGTGGAAGAGATACCATGATGGTAGAGGTACCAGAATGCACTGCAGGACGATCCACCCCCAACATACAGGAGCTGAAGGAGCTGCTGGTAACGTCCTGGTACTACAGGAACCCCTCAGGTGTCTCGGCGGGTCAGAGGCAGGTGGTTTTAATGTTTTGGCTCATCAGTGTACACAGTTGTATTAATTTAAAATAAAAAGCAGCTGAATTCTAAATGAAGTTTTATTTTTAACACCCTACTGTTCCTCTGTTCCCGCATGCTGGTGCTCATGTGTGTTACCATCAACAAAAGGATTAGCGTGCAGTAAATAATCCCACGTTCCCCCACTATAACAGCACCAGAGTGAAAGTGAATGACTGAAGTCTTACAATACAGCTCTTTTTCCTACAGCACTCCTGACAGGGTTCTACTCCTGCTGAGCATCCTGATCCAGTTTCCAGACCCCTCAGAACCACTCCTGCCAATAAGAGTCAGAGAAAATGTTTCCATACAGTCTCTTCAATAAAACATTCACAACACAGTGAATATAGTGAGTACAGTGAGAACTCGGAGTACAGCAAGTACAGAGAATACAGAGAGTACAGTGGATATATAGTGGATACAGTGAATACAGGGAGTACAGAGAGTACTGTGAGAACACTAAATACAGTAAAACAGCAAATACAGTGAGAAAGAAAATACAGGAGTACCGTGGATACAGTGAGTACAGTGAGAAAGAAAATACAGCGGTGCAGTGGAGTATTTAATGTGGTAGATTTTGCTAAAACCTGTTTATATTTACATGCAAACACATTTCATATCATCACCAAAAACTAAATCACCCCAAATAACACAAAAACATCCAGAATAAACTTCAAACATTAAGATCAAAAGATTCTGATTAGCTTCACAGAAAGAAAAAACAGAATAAATAAAAGATCGAATAAATATAATTCAGTTTCCTACATGATTAAATTTTTATTTATTTGACACTAATTTTCTTTTATTTCTTGTTAACATTTTTTATTCATTCATTCACTCATTAATCCATCCAATCATCATCATCCGTTCATCCATTCCCAGGCTCGACGTTTTGAGTCCAGTCTAAAATAAAGCTGCTCCCCAGTATGAACCCCTTTAATCCCAGTTCCATTTTCTCAATCCCATCCTGCCTCTCTTACTGCCTCCTCCAGGGATTTTTGGGCTTCTCCTCAGGTTTGGGCTTCTCCTCGTTCTTGGCGAGACTGGCGAGCAGAGCGGGCAGCTCGTGCGTGATGGCACTCTCGATGTTCTCCAGCAGGCAGCCTCCCCTCCACCCGCAGTGCTTCTCCAGCAGTTTGAAGTCTCTGAAGCCGTTGACGTTGAAGAAGTCGCGGTACACCTCCGGCTCCGGCAGGTCGAACTTGCTCACGTTGGTTTTAACCAAAACAGATTTATAAATGTAGAAGCGGTCCGGATCGGCAAAGATTTCATTCATCACCTCGTGGGAGTTGCCGAACCAGCCCAGCTTCTCGTAATACGTTTGGAGATAGCGGTCCACCAGCAGGGCGTGGACGCGGACGCGGATGGCGTGGCGGCGCAGAAAGGCGATCTTGTTCTCCAGCTGGTTCTCGATAGCCTGCTTCAGGTCCTCTAGGAGGGAGATCTCCTCGTTCACCATGAGCGACACCGGGGTGTCGGGGGCGTACTCCTGAGGGTGGAACGAGCCGACGTACACGCGCGGAGGCTCCGTCACGTTGATGAGCGGTGCCAGGCTCCAGAAGAGGGCGCCGTAGACGCGCATGAGCTCCTGAGGTACCAGGCTGTCGGCTTTGTTCAGGATGATCCGGATCTGAGACTCGCGCCCCTTCATCTGTCTGAAGAGCGTCTCCAACTCCAAACCCACGTCCAGCTTGGTGGGGTCGAACACCAGGAAGATCAGATCGGCTCGGTCGATGAACCACTGGCAGACCTCGTTGTACGGGTAACCTGCAGGACGGCACAGCCATGTTTAAATGTTTACAAATGATATTTACCTCCTGCTTCTCTCGCTCTCGGAGTCATTCTGTAGATGTAGACAACCTGAGGCAACTAACAGAGGTTCAAAGAGGCCAAAGAATTTCTGCATCTGGTGAATGGAGTGGAAAACCTGAATCCCTGAAGCTGCCCACTGTACGGTAGATGATCCATAACGGACCAGGTGCACCCTATGGTGCAAACAGTTCATTTCCTAATGATGTTCCTCCATCTCAGGATCATGAGAACGGAGAAAAGATCTGATCGAAGTGACTCTGAGCATGTGAGCGCTGTTGATACCAGACAGGCTGCGTTAGAAACTGCTAATCTAGCAAACCTGTGCAGTAAAAATCATCCAGTGAGCGACAGTTCTGACAGTGGACAGTGCTAAGAGAAGATCGAGGACAGGACTGGTTCAAGACAGTATTTCAGCATTTAGCAGACGCTTTTATCCAAAGTGACAATACTGACACAACTCAGAGTTAAGGGCCTTGCTCAAGGGCCCAACCTGGCATTGGTGGGGCTTGAACCAGCGACCTTTCGATGACTAGTCCAGTATCTTACCTGCTAGGCTACAGCTGCCCTATAAAGCATCTCAGAACTCTCAGCACGTCTGACCAGTACATGACCATGCAGAAGATCACGTGGGGTTCCTGTCGTGTGTACCGAAGTCCCTAACAGTGCACACCTGTGTGTGTGTGTGTGTGTGTGTGTGTGTGTGTTACCTCTTTCCTGCTGTTTACGGTTCTCTATGATGCCCGGCGTATCCACCAGTGTGACCCGTTCCAGCAGTTTGTGTGGCATCTCGATGCCCACCAGCTTCTCCAGGAAGCCCTGACCAAACTTCTCTAGCGGCGAGAAGGAGCGGGCGGTGTCGGTCGCCATGACGATGCCCTCGATGGTGCGCACCTTCTCCCCGTGCATTATGACCGTGTACTCGGAGGTGGTGGGCTCGGCACCTGGCGGAAGGGAAGAGGTGTGTAACTTCATATTATTGTTCTTTAACTATTATTGTTATTAAATTCTTTATATAAATTCCTGCCCTGACTGAGGAGAGTCGTGCACTAGCACCCACACGCATGCAGTGCTCACCTGTGTAGAGCTCCTGAGGTGTTTTGTGCAGGTTCAGCAGGTAGTTGATCATGGTAGATTTGCCCACACTCCAGGGACCCAGGAACAGCACCATGGGTTTGGAGGCGATCTCAGCATCTAGAAGCCAGAATAAAGAACTCGAGTGGAACTTCATATTTAAAATAACTTCATATTTATTTGTATTTACATCAATATTTCACTTAAAAAACCCAAAATGATGATTTTTGGGAGGCACGGTAGTGCTGTCGCCTCACAGCAAGAAGGGTCTGGGTTTGATTCCCCCTCCGGATGAGCAGGGTCCTTTCTGTGAGGAGTTTGCATGTTCTCCCTGCATCCTTGTGGGTTTCCTCCAGATGCTCCGGTTTCCTCCCACAGTCCAAAAACGTGCAGTCAGGTTTATTGGGGCTTTTAGATATAACCCGAAGTGTGTGTGTGTGTGTGTGTGTGCCCTGTGATGGACTGGTGACCTGTCCAGGGTGTTTCCTGCCTTTCGCCCAATGAATCAGACCCACCATGACCCTGACCAGGAGACAATGGTGGTAAAACAGACAACGAATATATGATGTGTTTAGAGCTTGATAACATGCCAATAGGTGTATTTGTAGATGTGAATTTGACCATAAGTGTGTCCAAACTGAGACCTCCAGGTGTGCAGAGTTTACCTGAGACGTCGTGCTGTCGGAGCTCCTTGTACCTATAAGCCTCCTCCAGAGGTTTAATGGCCGTGTGATAGATGTGCTGCAGCTTCTTCAGAATCACTAGCAATCAGGGGGAAAAGAGAACATGCTAAGAACCTGTCTGTAACGATCCGCGTGTGATCATATGATCTGTGGTTGAGTGTATTTCTTACCTGAAAAGCGCTCTGAAGGACCGTCGGTGACAGTGCGGAGGGTGTCGTCGATGTGAGAGCGGTCCCTGGTCCTGAAACCCTCAGACGTGGTCTGATGCACTGTACACAGATACAAACAGAGAGATGGAACCTTTAGGTTCCCCAAACAGCCCTGCACTTCATTTTAACATTAATATTTATTCTTATTTATCTTTTATAGATGTTCATTTAAAAATAAGCTATACGGCGCTCAGGTGGCACAGCAGGCTAATGAGCTAAGCTCACTATCGCTGAGATCTCAAGCTATTGAGGTGATGCTATCTACTTGGCCAGGCGCTCAAACAGGCACGTCGGCCGTGTCTGAAGGAGGGAGGTCACTGGGCTTCACTTCTGCTGTACAGTCGTGACCTCTGCTGTCCGGTCAAGGAACCTGCACTAGTGGTGCTGTACGACCCTCTGTCTTATCGATCTGATCCTAAAACAATAGACCAGGTTACCACCTGAATAAATGCATATATTTATTATTATTTATGCTTTTTTATGTGTTCAGTCTACAGGAAAACTCGTCCTACGCTACAATACAGGACACATTCATTAGTGTTATTCATTTTTATTATATTATTTCATTACTGTGGAGAGACATTAACTCCGCCCACAAGCACAGCAGCTACAGGAACCCATGCGTTTTCGGACAGACGCAGCCGTCTGTATCTTCTGAAGCAGCTGAAGACGGGCGTTACGAACGTCCCGTGTCTCTGTAGGAACTGTAGGGTTATTTCTGTAGAGGGGTTATTTTTGGAACGGGGTAATTCCTGAGGGGAACGGTGTCGGTTTCAGAGCAGACAGGACAAGACGTCTCTGCTTTACAGAATCGTTAACACGGTGGGACTATAGAGGATATTAAGTTCTGGCGGAACCGTGAGCGCTTTATTAGAACGATCAATCATCTCTGATCCAACACACGTTTTATTCCACCCTCACCTTAAGATCTGTCAATAATTCAACCAGTTACAGGTTTCCACACTGAGACTGGTTTACAGGTTTAATGTAGGATTTCATGGATGATTGATGTGATTATTAACTTGATGATTAACCTGCTTCTTAGACATATCCATCGTTTTGTTCATGGCTTAATGGCTCGGTCTGAGGAGCATCGTCAAGAAGCTCAAAAATAAATCATGACCACAGTCTGTGTTCTGTACCTTTTACTGGACGTTTAGATGATGCCTCCTCAGACGATGATGGAGTTGATTCCTCTTCAGAGCTGACCTGCTCTTCTGATGATGGTTCGACATCTTCAACTGTCACTTCCTCTACAGTCTCCTCCACCTCCACAGGTTCCTCTGTCGGTTCCTCCTCTTCTGACAGTGTAGCACCTGCAGGAGCTTCATGTTCCTCTACAGGAGCGGCTTCTGCCATTAACCTTTCAATGATGGTGCTGCTTTCA
Source organism: Trichomycterus rosablanca (assembly GCF_030014385.1). Classification (NCBI taxonomy): domain Eukaryota; kingdom Metazoa; phylum Chordata; class Actinopteri; order Siluriformes; family Trichomycteridae; genus Trichomycterus; species Trichomycterus rosablanca. The sequence continues at coordinate 15,576,227 of NC_086014.1, read as the reverse complement.
GCCACAGGTGTAGGGGGGTCAATCTCATGTTCTTGCAGTTCCTCTGGTGTGGGGTCCTCCTCTACAGGTTCCTCCTCCACAGCCCCAACCTCATGGTCTCCTTCCTGAGATTCCTCTTCAGAAGCTTCTTCCTCCACAGTGTTCTCCTCTTCTTCATCTTCCATGGTGTCCTCACCTGCATATTCCTCCTCTACCTCCTCTTTTTCCAGCTCATCCACTACTTCAGTGTCTTCATCTTCCTCATCAGCAGGTTCCTCATCCCCATGAGAATCGTTTTCATGTTCCTCCTCCACAGACTCCTCGGATGTTTCCTTCTCCAGGTCTGAATCGTCCTCCCGGCTCAGTTCCTCTTCACTCAGCCCCTGCACATCCTCCTCCTCACTGGTTACACCTCCTTCAGTGGGCACAGACAGGTGAGGAGCTGTGGCGCAGGGCGGGCAGACGGCTCGTTCAGGAGCTGGCGTGTCGTTGGAGGAGGTCTGGCTGATCTCCTCAGCACCATCGCAGCAGGGGAACAGGTCACCGCTGTCCTGCTGCAGCTTCAGGTGCATCAGTGCTTCATCCTCAGGCAGCTCACTCACTGGATCTGGAAGAGACACGGAAACAGTGAACCTGCACCTCACTTACAACAACAGTGTTCAAGCTGCTTCTGTTTTATGGCTTTTATTTTATTTTTGTGTGTTTTTAGATTACTTCTGCCCACCTTGCTCACAGCATACAGTAACAATTTGGGATTTGTTTACAACCTTGGCAAAGAGACCACTGTTCCATGGATGCTGTTGAGCTGTCCCGATTTAAATAAGTACAGCAAACTCACCAGCAGTTCAATAACGTACAGTGTATCACAAAAGTAAGTACACCCCTCACATTTCTGCAAATATTTCATTATATCTTTTCATGGGACAACACTATAGACATGAAACTTGGATATAACTTAGAGTAGTCAGTGTACAGCTTGTATAGCAGTGTAGATTTACTGTCTTCTGAAAATAACTCAACACACAGCCATTAATGTCTAAATAGCTGCAACATAAGTGAGTACACCCCACAGTGAACATGTCCAAATTGTGCCCAAATGTGTCGTTGTCCCTCCCTGGTGTCATGTGTCAAGGTCCCAGGTGTAAATGGGGAGCAGGGCTGTTAAATTTGGTGTTTTGGGTACAATTCTCTCATACTGGCCACTGGATATTCAACATGGCACCTCATGGCAAAGAACTCTCTGAGGATGTGAGAAATAGAATTGTTGCTCTCCACAAAGATGGCCTGGGCTATAAGAAGATTGCTAACACCCTGAAACTGAGCTACAGCATGGTGGCCAAGGTCATACAGCGGTTTTCCAGGACAGGTTCCACTCGGAACAGGCTTCGCCAGGGTCGACCGAAGAAGTCGAGTCCACGTGTTCGGCGTCATATCCAGAGGTTGGCTTTAAAAAATAGACACATGAGTGCTGCCAGCATTGCTGCAGAGGTTGAAGACGTGGGAGGTCAGCCTGTCAGTGCTCAGACCATACACCGCACACTGCATCAACTCGGTCTGCATGGTCGTCATCCCAGAAGGAAGCTGACGCACAAGAAAGCCCGCAAACAGTTTGCTGAAGACAAGCAGTCCAAGAACATGGATTACTGGAATGCCCTGTGGTCTGATGAGACCAAGATAAACTCGTTTGGCTCAGATGGTGTCCAGCATGTGTGGCGGCGCCCTGGTGAGAAGTACCGAGACAACTGTATCTTGCCTACAGTCAAGCATGGTGGTGGTAGCATCATGGTCTTGGGCTGCATGAGTGTTGCCGGCACTGGGGAGCTGCAGTTCATTGAGGGAAACATGAATTCCAACATGTACTGTGACATTCTGAAACAGAGCATGATCCCCTCCCTTCGAAAACTGGGCCTCATGGCAGTTTTCCAACAGGATAACGACCCCAAACACAACCTCCAAGATGACAACTGCCTTGCTGAGGAAGCTGAAGGTAAAGGTGATGGACTAAACCCAATTGAGCACCTGTGGCGCATCCTCGAGTGGAAGGTGGAGGAGTTCAAGGTGTCTAACATCCACCAGCTCCGTGATGTCATCATGGAGGAGTGGAAGAGGATTCCAGTAGCAACCTGTGCAGCTCTGGTGAATTCCATGCCCAGGAGGGTTAAGGCAGTGCTGGATAATAATGGTGGTCACACAAAATAGACACTTTGGGCACAATTTGGACATGTTCACTGTGGGGTGTACTCACTTATGTTGCAGCTATTTAGACATTAATGGCTGTGTGTTGAGTTATTTTCAGAAGACAGTAAATTTACACTGCTATACAAGCTGTACACTGACTACTCTAAGTTATATCCAAGTTTTATTTCTATAGTGTTGTCCCATGAAAAGATATAATGAAATATTTGCAGAAATGTGAGGGGTGTACTCACTTTTGTGATACACTGTACAGGCAAAGGAACAGCAGTGACGTGTTTCTACCAGCAGGTGGTGTATTAGAGTCACTGTATCTCTCAGCATGATACAATTCACACTGTGCACAACTTTAGTTAGGACTCTTTAATTATTTATTCTTTTAAACAAGAAGCTGATTTTAATTCAATACCTGCACAATCCAAAAAAGTTGGGACAGGACAACGTGAGACTGAAAAGATGGTACATAAATGATCAAAAAAAGAAAAGTAGGAGTTTTGGTGTTACACATGTTAGATGTATCTGTGGATCAGTAGTAAGATAAAGCAGGTGCTAGACTGGCCTGTCTGCAGTCCAGACCTGTAGGGTGCTTTACAGACATGATAAGCAAAATAAGGGAACCGGAAATGACTAAAACTGAAAGAACAATCTGTTTGAGTCATGGTAGCACATCTGTCTGACAGGATGATTACGATCCCATGTTGTATGTAGCTGTTTCATAATTGTATGGACGTGTAGTATGGTGAATGTGCCGCCTCCTTGTGCCTTAAGATTCAGCTTCTTCAAGAACTCTGTTATCTAGAACTCTAGATCGTTTAGATTTGGGGTTTTGGGGCAAATTATTAGAACTTCCAAGGAGGCGGCACATTCATCATACTACACGTCCATACAATTATGAACAAGAATTGTGGAAGAAGTCTGGAGGATTCCATTTCTACTGGTGCTTCTAATAACACAAACATCTCCCCTCATTAGCACAGCAGTCTGGGTGTTAAATTCGGAGGTGCGCACGGCCGCCCGGGTGATTCAGATCTAACGCTGAACTCCGTCACGGGTACTGAAATGCCCTTGGTGTGAATCAGATCCTGAAATAGCAGAGAACAGCAGGTACTGTTTAGTGTGGACGGGTAACTGGAGCAGGGTTTAGTCCACGCCTGACATTGTACCCACATTAACACGAGTCTCGCTGACGTACATCGGTCCGCTGTTAGCGTTAGCATCCCGCGGGTGTGAAGTGTGTACGGTCCTGCTGCACACCGTTACTAGCAGATCATTAGAATCTGCAGGTGTCCAGATCTCATTTGTACTGCGGTCACGTCTTTCGGCTTGGTTGCTATGGTAACAATGCCAGCGTACCCACGCTGAGCGATACGGTAAAGGTGACAGACAGCCAGTTAGCTGCTACCACCGGCATGAGGTTCCACATTGGACTCAATGGACAGTGTTGACGTCCAGTCGCATGTTATATTGTACAGCAGCTAATCACATGACCATCTCTCATACATACTTAAACATGTGACCCCCCCCCAACGCAAACCACACGTTTTTACCCCCCCCCACACACACACGGCGCATGCAGCTGCTGCCATTTCAACACTTTATTTCTGTCTCAGTGACCTTGTAGAGGAACAGCGTGAACAGCTACACTACAGATCAGGTTGGATTTTTCGGGGGGATTTTCCTGCACCCTCCTCACACACATTTCAATTACAATTCTTAAAGAAATAGATCAAAGAACCATCATCACAGAATCAAAGAGCGCCGAGAGCGAATCAACCAGCACGTCTCAGGATCAGGGCTCCTGTGATCGGGACGTTTTCCTTTATTTCTGTGCTGTGACCGTACTATCAAAATCGTTTCGGCGGAGGGGGCGTGTACGAGCAGTGTGGGTGTGGAGAGTGTAATGGAATTGGATACGTCTAAATAGAGATAATTGAGATCATTTTTGCATAGTTACCATTTCCACTATTCATTCATTTATTAATTGTTAATGGTAATAAAGGCTGGAGCAGCCGAGCAGTTAAGATACTGGACTAGTAATCTAAAGGTGGCTGGTTCAAGCCCCACCACTGCCATGTGGCCACTGTTGGGCTGTTGAGTAAGGCCCTAAACCCTCAATTGCTTAGACAGTATACTGTCACAGTACTGTAAGTACTTTGGATGAAAGCGTCTGCTAAATACCGTAAATTAATTTGACTTTCAATTCAACATTTTATTCATATTTTATGGAGGTGAGCACAGAGGACCACACTACTCCCTCTGTATTCCTCCACCACTCGTGCCCAGTGTGCAGTGAGGAGACGAATCCCTGCCCAGCTTTGTATTTCTTAAACACAGCCAAATTTTGTCCTGTGACTCTATGAAGACTATGAACGCCATTCATCTATTCTAACATTTAATACGGAAAAACTACAGTTCCCACAATGCATTGCATATTAGCAGCACACTGGTGCTGTACTGTTGTGCAGTGATTGTATATCAGGGAGTTCCCTCTATCTGTGCATATTTGTCACTTTTAAATCCCCTCGGTTGATCAGCTTCATGTGGAAGCATTTTTCTTCTGATGGTCTCGAACAGAGGAACCATGAACACTGAACACTGTTGCCTGATGTTTTTTGGTGACTTCCTAAACAGGTCGTCAGTGTGCTTCAGGAGAGCTTCCTACAGGTCAGTCAGTTCTGGAAGGACTCACAGCAGTTTTCTCTTCTCAGAAGATAACAGAGTGTAATCGCCAGTCTGATAAAGTTCCAGGGATTTACTTCTCATCTCTGTCTGGACTTTGTCTGCAGCACAGCGCTGCTGCTTGTTGAGACCTTTTGCTTCTTCGCATCGCTGGAAATGTTTGACGTGATGATCTGATTCAGCGGAGCTGCAGTAATCAGGACTGAACGTGTCGAATCTAATTACATTCTAATTAATTACATTCTCTTCATTGTTTGAGTAACTACTCAAGGGAGCAATTACTTTCCATACGAAGTCCACTGGGGTTAGATAAACTTTAGTCTTCAACAAATGAGATGATTATAAAGAATATAAAACTATATTTTGCAATTATAAATTATGCCTTTTTCTGATAAATACTTTTTCACAGCACTGTACATCACGTCTAGACCAGCAGGAGTTCGATAACTGAACACTATCCAGGTAAATCCAGGTAAATCCAAGCAACCAGCAGTAAAAAGTCCAAAAGTAAAGTGGAACAGTGGGTGCTGACAGGAACAGACGGTCCTTCATTATACCTGCGCATGGTGGAACTTCACAACGCTGCATTTAGTTTACTTTTAGGATCCCATTATGTCTCGTTAGGAGCACAAACCCTGGACCCCTGAGCAGGAAACCACTCACAGTGTTCAGCTGCAAATCTACAAAAGCATCTGGTGGAAACCTGAGGCTATTTTACAGGACCAGGTGCACCCTATGGTGCAAACCCTCTTTTCTAATGATGTTCCCATATTCCATGATGTTAGGGTCCCTGTACCTACTGTGACAGTCATACAAAAGGGGGTTTGATGAACACCAGACTGTTCCCTTCACGCTCCCCTATAGAAAATTCTGGAGGAACTTCAGGAGGAGAACAATCTCTTCCAGAAGATGATCTTCTCCTCCTCAGAACTTGGATGAAACTTTACCAACAATGACAAACTGTTCTGGCTCTTTAAAATAAATGCAGTGCTACCTGTTTCTGATATTTTGTCCAACACATTTAAACACACACAGGATCTTACCAGCAGTGGTGAGAGCCAGAAGGCCGAGAAGGCAGCAGCACAGAGCGAGCCTCATGGTTTCCAGTGCCGGGGGTGATCAGCTCGTTGTGTGTGCTATATATACCCCCCTCAGAAGGGCAAGGGGCACATGGGGCATGGAGAGGCATGGCGGGGACAGGCGTATTGATTGGCAGCAGCTGGCTGGACCAATCAGAGAGTCTGTGTAAAGGTGAAAAGGAGACAGAGACATCTGAGAGAAGATCTGAGCTGCACCACTGAACCATCACCAAACCCCCAGCAGAACAGAACGTCTTTAACCCTGCAGGACAAAAACATCTAAATATAATATAAATATAATTATCAGCAAAATTCTTGTTTTTATATTCTAGTATTTATTTTTATTTACATTACAAATATTTAATTGTATTTTTTTATTCTAGTTTTTAAATCACATATCCTGACTGGAGCTGTGTGTGTGTGTGTGTGTGTGTGTGTGTGTGTGTGTGTGTGTGTGTGTGTGTGTGTGTGTGTGTGTGTGTGTGTGTGTGTGTGTGTGTGTGTGTGAATTAATGTTTAAAGATATGAAACAGCGCCATCTAGAGTCACACAGCTGTCAGTAAGGACAGAAACTGGAGTAGTTCTTGTTTCAGTGAATCGCATGAGTCGGTTCAGCTCACCAATCAGAACCGACTCCTTGGGCTGAATGACTCTTTATTCAGTATCACTGCTGTTTGTTTCATCTCTCTAAAGTGAAATTCTGATTCCATGATTGTTTAAAACATATATTTCTATAACATAAATCATAAACTGCCAAAAATATATTACAATATATAATAACAGTCTTATTCCATTAACATGTTAAACAATAAGATGTGATTTATTAATGATTATCAAGACAGTCTACAGTGTGATTACATTTGTATAATATTTATTTAAAGTCAGCAGTCCTTTAGTTCATCCTTCATCCCAAAAATCTAATTAAATAAGATTAATAATTTTGATTTATTAGGTTTTAATTGTTTTCTCTTTAGTTTTTTGCATTTCTTTCTCCCGTTACCAACTGTGAGTTAAATATTTTTTTGCTATTGACCAGGACTGAAGTGTAAATACCAAACTAGTATTTACCTGAGAAAACCACAAGCATCATGGACCTAAATGACTTATGTTTTTAATCTATTTATCATTGATATAATAATAATTATAATAATAATAATAATAATAATAATTATCTAGAACATTTTTGAAAGTTTCACTGTTTCCCATCAGTTTGTACATTTCTGATGAGCAGTATTAATCTCTTAAACTTCATAAATCTATAAACTGAGTCGACTCCCAAGATTCACATAAAAGAGTCGAGTTCATTGTTAAATGACTCTTCATTACTGAGACCCAAACGCAGGAGAGTGAGAGTGAGAGAAAGTGAGAGCAAAAGAGAGTGAGAGAGAAAAATTCCACCACAGTTGACAGGCGTCGTGTACAGACGATGCTGCTCTGTTTTACTTCTTCATCTATTTATTCTGGAGTTTCTTTTCTGTTGGATTTACCTCACTGAGGTTCTCTGATCTCACTGAGGTTCTCTGATCTTTGTAAACACTCATGAACTTTAGCTGAGGACTAAACAGCAAAGAAGATTAAAGAAGCCACTGCTTTATAACAGCTGATTATTTTATTGATCTCTGGATTGATTTCATGTCCCGGAGGAATTAAAAGTTTGATCAATCCCACTGAATCTGGGAGAGAAGAGTGAGGTGATAGAACTATAGCACGGTAAGATTTCATTTTACTATAGTACTGAACTACATGTGAGAATACAAGAGCACAATAGAGTACAGTATAATATAGAACAAAACAACATAGTATAGAACAGAATAACGGAACAATATACTATAGAACAGTATAAAATACAACAATATATTACAGAACAAAGTATAGAACAGTAGAGTAAAGAACAATTCACTATAGAACACTATAGAATAGAACAGTATACTATAAAACAGTCTAGTATAGAACAGTTGAGTATAGAACACTATAGAATAAAACAGTATACTATAGAAGTCTAGTATAGAACAGTATACTATAGAACACTATAGAATAGAACAGTTGAGTATAGAACAGTATAGTATAGAACAGTTGAGTATAGAACACTATAGAATAGAACAGTATACTATAGAACACTATAGAATAGAACAGTATACTATAGAACACTATAGAATAGAACAGTATACTATAGAACACTATAGAATAGAACAGTATACTATAGAACAGTATAGAATAGAACAGTATACTATAGAACAGTATAGAATAGAACAGTATACTATAGAACACTATAGAATAGAACAGTATAGAATAGAACAGTATACTATAGAACAGTATAGAATAGAACAGTATACTATAGAACAGTATAGAATAGAACAGTATACTATAGAACACTATAGAATAGAACAGTATAGAATAGAACAGTATACTATAGAACAGTATAGAATAGAACAGTATACTATAGAACACTATAGAATAGAACAGTATACTATAGAACACTATAGAATAGAACAGTATACTATAGAACAGTATAGAATAGAACAGTATACTATAGAACACTATAGAATAGAACAGTATACTATAGAACAGTATAGAATAGAACAGTATACTATAGAACAGTATAGAATAGAACAGTATACTATAGAACAGTATAGAATAGAACAGTATACTATAGAACAGTATACTATAGAACAGTATAGAATAGAACAGTATAGAATAGAACAGTATAGAATAGAACAGTATACTATAGAACAGTATAGAATAGAACAGTATACTATAGAACAGTATACTATAGAACAGTATAGAATAGAACACTATAGAATAGAACAGTATACTATAGAACACTATAGAATAGAACAGTATACTATAGAACAGTATAGAATAGAACAGTATACTATAGAACAGTATAGAATAGAACAGTATACTATAGAACAGTATAGAATAGAACAGTATACTATAGAACACTATAGAATAGAACAGTATACTATAGAACAGTATAGAATAGAACAGTATACTATAGAACAGTATAGAATAGAACAGTATACTATAGAACAGTATAGAATAGAACAGTATACTATAGAACACTATAAAATAGAACAGTATACTATAGAACACTATAGAATAGAACAGTATAGAATAGAACAGTATACTATAGAACAGTATAGAATAGAACAGTATACTATAGAACAGTATAGAATAGAACAGTATAGAATAGAACAGTATACTATAGAACAGTATACTATAGAACAGTATAGAATAGAACAGTATAGAATAGAACAGTGTAGAATAGAACAGTATAGAATAGAACAGTATAGAATAGAACAGAACAGTATAGAATAGAACAGTATACTATAGAACAGTATAGAATAGAACAGTATACTATAGAACAGTATAGAATAGAACAGTATACTATAGAACACTATAGAATAGAACAGTATAGAATAGAACAGTATAGAATAGAACAGTATAGAATAGAACAGTATAGAATAGAACAGTATACTATAGAACACTATAGAATAGAACAGTATAGAATAGAACAGTATAGAATAGAACAGTATAAAATAGAACACTATAGAATAGAACAGTATAGAATAGAACAGTATAGAATAGAACAGTATACTATAGAACAGTATAGAATAGAACAGTATACTATAGAACACTATAAAATAGAACAGTATACTATAGAACACTATAGAATAGAACAGTATAGAATAGAACAGTATACTATAGAACAGTATAGAATAGAACAGTATACTATAGAACAGTATAGAATAGAACAGTATAGAATAGAACAGTATACTATAGAACAGTATAGAATAGAACAGTATAGAATAGAACAGTATAGAATAGAACAGTATACTATAGAACAGTATAGAATAGAACAGTATAGAATAGAACAGTATACTATAGAACAGTATACTATAGAACAGTATAGAATAGAACAGTATAGAATAGAACAGTGTAGAATAGAACAGTATAGAATAGAACAGTATAGAATAGAACAGAACAGTATAGAATAGAACAGTATACTATAGAACAGTATAGAATAGAACAGTATACTATAGAACAGTATAGAATAGAACAGTATACTATAGAACACTATAGAATAGAACAGTATAGAATAGAACAGTATAGAATAGAACAGTATAGAATAGAACAGTATAGAATAGAACAGTATACTATAGAACAGTATAGAATAGAACAGTATACTATAGAACACTATAAAATAGAACAGTATACTATAGAACACTATAGAATAGAACAGTATAGAATAGAACAGTATACTATAGAACAGTATAGAATAGAACAGTATACTATAGAACAGTATAGAATAGAACAGTATAGAATAGAACAGTATACTATAGAACAGTATAGAATAGAACAGTATAGAATAGAACAGTATAGAATAGAACAGTGTAGAATAGAACAGTATAGAATAGAACAGTATAGAATAGAACAGAACAGTATAGAATAGAACAGTATACTATAGAACAGTATAGAATAGAACAGTATACTATAGAACAGTATAGAATAGAACAGTATACTATAGAACACTATAGAATAGAACAGTATAGAATAGAACAGTATAGAATAGAACAGTATAGAATAGAACAGTAATATATTGATTAGACTGTACTGGTCACTTGGACCATCAGTTAAACGTGACGATGTTTATAAACCCAGAATTAAGGGGGTAAAAAGGCTGAGATTTGAGGCCGAGGTTCCTCCTGAACCTGAACCTGAAGCACGTGGAGGTTATAATGAAATACTACAGGTTATCGTTACTACTGGAGGTGTAACAGATCATTAATGTAACACTGATGTCAATTTATTAGAACTTAAAGAACGTTATGAGAACTTACAGAATGGAAATGTGCTCGTGATCCTAAATTAAAACCACATTTAAGAAGAGAGAAAGTTGCTCCTGGAGAGTGTGAGCAAGGGGATTTTATAACATGGACACGTCCACATTTACAAAACAATCACTTTAACTATTATCTAAACTTTGGCACATGAGCTGCGGTTGACGTGCGTACAGAACTGTGGGGTGATTAATGGCCCGTTACACCACTAGTAACAACACAGTAAATATTTAAAAGCTGGAAATAAGAGGATCTGAATCTTCTCAGCTTCAGGCTGCTGTACCACAGGGTTCCACATTTTGCTTATAATATTATTACACAGTAGATCAGAAAAAGCTCAGAGCATCAGTTCTAACATGCAGAAATACTCTAATAATTCAAACCAGGGGTGGTGAGGTGGCCTGGTGTTTTCATCAGACTCGGGCTCCACACCAGCTTCAAGTGGCCCCGACTGAGAATGAAGCAGAATTTCCTACTGCAGAGCGATACTGATGCAACCGAGTGCAAGAGCTCAGCTAGTGTCTGCAAGAAAACAACAGAGACAGAGTGTGTGTGTGTGTGTGTGTGTGTGTGTGTGTGTGTGTGTGTGTGTTGGGTCATTCAGTTTAGTGGTTTGGTAAATATCACAGAAAGACATTCCTTACTGGTGAGACGTTAACCACCTCAGTTCCTGTCTCTCCTACACACACGCTGACGGAGCGGTCCCTGCAGGGTGCTGTACTTCCAAAATAAACACGCAGAGAATTCCTCTCCTCCTCCTCCTCTTTCTCCTTCACCTCCTCCTCTGTCTTCAAGGGAAAGGAAAGAAATGGAAAATCAAATCGGAGACAGAAACACAGACCTGGACCCACAGATTTAAAGTGTATGTCCTGAGAAATGATCGACATTTCCTGTATTTAGCAGACGCCTTTTATCCAAAGCACCTTACAGCACTGTGACAGTATATTTTTTCAAGCAATTGAGGGTTAAGGGCCTTGCTCAAGGGCCCAGTGGCAACCTGGCAGTCGTGGGGCTCTAACCAGCAAGCTTCTGATTACTAATCAAGTACCTTAACCGCTAGGCTACGACTTTTAGTCAATCTCAGTTTTATTCTCCTGTTCTGTGCTTCATAAGCAACTGCATGTTCGTATTAGGAAACGGGTCTGCACCACAGGCAGGTCAGTCTAGCACCCGACAGCACTCACAGCCACATAGCTCACAAGCAGCGTACGTTGCTCCAAAATGTGTAGATTTCATTTCGGAAACATGCTGGTGCTGTTTGAGAAATCAAAGGTCACTGCCATTCAGTACTGGTTTTCAATCTAGCCTCCTAACACAAGATCTTTTTTTCTGATTGTCTGAATCTTTCATTGATATTATGCACAGTAGAGGTGTTCCTAACTGTTGGATTATTCTCTGGAACATTTCTGACACAGGCGAACCATGGTCCATCTCTGCAGGCATTGATTTTTAAAATAAACCTCAATAAAGTTAACGAGGTGAAATATCTGTATGAAATATTGACATTCATGCACATCAGCATGCACGTTCAGAAGCACGTTTTCTGAACCAACACACACACACACACACACACACACACACACACACACACACACACACACACACACACACACACACACACACACACACACACACACACAGAGTCCTGCTCTCAGAGTGCAGCTGGTGTGTGTTATTGTTTATAAGCTTGGCTTGTTTCCTGCATTTTTGCTCTGCACACAGAAAAAAACAGACTGAGAGAATGTGTTGCAGACTGAAGAACGTACACGTCTCAAACTTCTAACGGTTCTAACGTAAGTATTGAGCCCGCTGTGGTCCCTGGGGCCCTCAAAGCCTTAGATCTTGTTTTATATCCTCATCATGATCGATGCCCTGCCACAGTTTAATGACAGACATCCACTGACGGTTCATTGGACTTGATTTGGTTTGTGTGCTGACAGAGTAAAAACGGTGGCCCCTGTGGCCCTCATAGAACAGGGTGTGCCATTCCAAACTACGTCCAATCAATGACTGAATACGATGCAAGAAATCAAGGGCCCAAATGAGGCAACTTAGCAGTGTTAGGTCTTCTGAGCAACCTTCTGATCGCTGGCCCATAACCTCAACCTCTGAGCGTGTGTGTGTTACCTGTAATTCTGCTCTCACCAGCTTTCATACTGAGTGGTTCAGCTTTTTAATCAACAGCTCTGATCCAAACTCTGAATTATT